>NC_084621.1:26633871-26698871 GCF_033978795.1 Nerophis ophidion | reverse complement strand
ATGTCACTCAATCAATCACAAGTGTCTCAAAGGGCTGCACAAACCAAAACGACATCCTCGGCTCAGATCCCACATCAGGGCAAGAAAAAAACTCAACTAGAGATGTCCGATTAATATCGGGCTGCTGATATTATCGGCCAATAAATGCTTTAAAATGTAACTTTGGAACATATCGGTAACGGTTTCAAAAAGTAAAATGTATAACTTTTTAAAACGGAGTTGTACGGAGTGGTACACAGACGTAGGGAGAAAAACAGAGTGCCAATAAATCTTAAAGGCACTGCCTTTGTGTGCCGGCCCAGTCACATAATACCTACGGCTTTTCACACACACAAGTGAATGCAAGCATACTTGGTCAACAGCCATACAGGTCACACTGAGGGTGGCCATATAAACAACTTTAACACTGTTACAAATATGCGCCACACTGTGAACCGACACCAAACAAGAATGACAAACACATTTCGGGAGAACATCTGCACCATAACAACATAAAAAGAACAGAAAAAATAACCAGAACCCCTTGCAGCACTAACTCTTCCGGGACGCTACAATATACACCCCCCGCTACCCCCACACCTCAATCCCGCCCACCTCAACGTCCACATGCTCTCTCAGGGAGAGCATGTCCCAAATTCCAAGCTGCGGTTTTGAGGCATGTTAAAAAAATAATGCACTTTGTGACTTCAATAATAAATATGGCAGTGCCATGTTGTCATTTTTTTTCATAACTCGAGTTGATTTATTTTGGAAAACGTTGTTACATTGTTTAATGCATCCAACGGGGCATAACAACAAAATGAGGCATAATAATGTGTTAATTCCACGACTGTATATATCGGTATCAGTTGATATCAGAATCGGTAATTAAGAGATGGACAATATCGAAATATTGGCAAAAAAGGCATTAACGAACATGTATACGTTTCATTGTAATTTTACGAGTATGTTTAGAACTATGTACAGTATAGGCGTATTCTTTTGGTTTATTTCGTCAAAACGACAGCAAATGCATGCACACGTCCTTGGCAGCAGTCATGGCGGCTGTTGTTTACTTGGCCATAGTCTTCATACACGACTCTGCACAACGCACACCACACCCTTCCCTCCCTCCCTCTGCTGCTTTCTCTTCAGCTCCTCTGCCGTTGTTAATGTGGGTGGATTTTACCTTATTTAAATGTTTATTATTGTAGTCCTATGGTTTTTAAAAAGTATGGATTTTACGTGATTTCTGATCGTTTGTGAGGGCACCATGTTGGCAAGGCAGCACATTTGGCACAGTCAGCTTGTTAATGAAAAGACAGTCGATTCATCACCTCTTTGTTGTGTTTGTTTGATACACAGAACTCTTTGCACTTCATATTGTAAACAAAGTGAACAATCCTACACCACAACATGAACTTTTTGTCGAGGCTGGAACCCATACATCCATCCATTTTCTACCGCTTATTCCCTTTTGGGGTCGTGGGGGGCGCTGGCGCCTATCTCAGCTACAATCGCTGGAACCAATTATTCATATTTACATGGTTTATTAAGGATAACTTTGCTTTACTATACGAACTTTAGGAGACAGCAAAAAGCCGCTGCCTGACCAGGCCTCAGAAAATCTACAGAGACTTTTCACTGCTGGACTCTAGAAAGAGGTTCTGCAGCCTCCGTAGCAGAACCTCCAGGTTCTGCAACAGCTTCTTCCCTCAGGCTGTAAAACTCTTGAACGCATCATAATAATCCCCTCAATCCCCCTCCCCCCAAAATGGATTAACTTGTTGGAATATAAAGACAATATAAAATACATCCATAAACCTGTATGCATATTCAAAAGTGCAATATATTTATCTGTCCAGTAATTTATTTAATTAATTATTCATATCTGCACCTTATTGCTCTTTTATCCTGCACTACCACGAGCTAATGCAACAAAATTTTGTTATTTTCTGTACTGTAAAGTTCAAATTTGAATGACAATAAAAATGATGTCTACATCTAATATAACAACTCTGGTCAAGAACCAATGAGGTTCGTAAATCGAGGTTCTGCCGTTAAAAAAAACACCAGCTCAGCGCGAAACGTTTCGCCTGTGCATCTCAGCAGAATTAGCTCATAAAGCCCTATTTGCAGCACCTGCCACATATCTTGCAACGGCGTCTCACATTGACCTTGATGCCCTTCAGGACGGCTAGTTTTTAAACAAAGGCGCAATTAAATAGAAAGGTGCTAAAAAAAAACAAAAAACACAGGGACTCCGCGGGGATCAATCAATCAATCAATCAATGTTTACTTATATAGCCCTAAATCACTAGTGTCTCAAAGGGCTGCACAAATCACTACGACATCCTCGGTAGGCCCACATAAGGGCAAGGAAAACTCACACCCAGTGGGACAGCGGTGACAATAATGACCCAGTGGGACGTCGGTGACAATGATGACTATGAGAACCTTGGAGAGGAGGAAAGCAATGGATGTCGAGCGGGTCTAGCATGATACTGTGAAAGTTCGATCAATAATGAATCCAACACAGTCGCGAGAGTCCAGTCCAAAGCGGATCCAACACAGCAGCAAGAGTCCCGTTCACAGCGGAGCCAGCAGGAAACCATCCCAAGCGGAGGCGGATCAGCAGCGCAGAGATGTCCCCAGCCGATACACAGGCAAGCAGTACATGGCCACCGGATCGGACCGGACCCCCTCCACAAAGGAGAGTGGGACATAGAAGAAAAAGAAAAGAAACGGCAGATCAACTGGTCTAAAAAGGGAGTCTATTTAAAGGCTAGAGTATACAAATGAGTTTTAAGGTGAGACTTAAATGCTTCTACTGAGGTGGCATCTCGAACTGTTACCGGGAGGGCATTCCAGAGTACTGGAGCCCGAAATGAAAAAGCTCTATAGCCCGCAGACTTTTTTTGGGCTTTGGGAATCACTAATAAGCCGGAGTCCTTTGAACGCAGATTTCTTGCCGGGACATATGGTACAATACAATCGGCAAGATAGGATGGAGCTAGACCGTGTAGTATTTTATACGTAAGTAGTAAAACCTTAAAGTCACATCTTAAGTGCACAGGAAGCCAGTGCAGGTGAGCCAGTACAGGCGTAATGTGATCAAACTTTCTTGTTGTCGTCAAAAGTCTAGCAGCCACATTTTGTACCAACTGTAATATTTTAATGCTAGATATGGGGAGACCCGAAAATAATACGTTACAGTAATCGAGGCGAGACGTAACAAACGCATGGATAATGATCTCAGCCTCTTTAGTGGACAGAATGGAGCGAATTTTAGCGATATTACGGAGATGAAAGAAGGCCGTTTTAGTAACGCTTTTAATGTGTGCCTCAAAGGAGAGAGTTGGGTCGAAGATAATACCCAGATTCTTTACCGTGTCGCCTTGTTTAATTGTTTGGTTGTCAAATGTTAGAGTTGTATTATTAATTAGAGTTCGGTGTCTAGCAGGACCGATAATCAGCATTTCCGTTTTTTTGGCGTTGAATTGCAAAAAGTTAGCGGACATCCATTGTTTAATTTCATTAATACACGCCTCCAGCTGACTACAATCCGGCGTCTTGGTCAGCTTTAGGGGCATGTAGAGTTGGGTGTCATCAGCATAACAGTGAAAGCTAACACCGTATTTGCGTATGATGTCACCTAGCGGCAGCATGTAGATGCTGAAGAGTGCAGGGCCAAGGACCGAACCCTGGGGAACTCCACACGTTACCTTAACGTAGTCCGAGGTCACATTGTTATGGGAGACACACTGCATCCTATCAGTAAGATAAGAGTTAAACCAAGACAGGGCTAAGTCTGACATACCAATTCGTGTTTTGATACGTTCTAATAAAATATTATGATCGACGGTATCGAAAGCAGCGCTAAGATCGAGGAGCAGCAACATCGTTAGCAATAGATCATTAGTCATTTTTGCGAGGGCTGTCTCCGTGGAGTGATTTGCCCTGAAACCGGATTGAAAGGTTTCACATAGATTGTTAGACGCTAAGTGTTCATTTAACTGCTCCGCAACAATTTTTTCGAGGATTTTTGAAATAAAGGGAAGGTGAGACACCGGTCGGTAGTTTACCATGAGGTCAGGATCGAGGTTAGGTCTTTTAAGAGGATGAATAACCGCTTTTTTGAATGCTAGGGGAACAGTGCCCGAGGAAAGTGATAAGTTTATAATATTTAGCACTGATGGACCTAATAATACAAAGAGCTCCTTGATCAGTTTCCCAGGAAGAGGGTCAAGCAAACATGTTGTTTGTTTTATTCCATTTACACGTTGTAACAATTCCTCTAATGTTATTTCCTCAAAACGAGAGAAACTATTTTGGAGGGCAGTATCCGCCGTATATACAATCGTGTCAGTGTTAATAGAACCCCGTTGCAGCTGGGACGCATTGTCTTTAATCTCCTTTCTAATCCTTTCTTACTAAAGAATTGCATAAAGTCATCAGCTGAGTGGGTGGAGCTTCTGGAAGGAGTCCCTTGTTGGGTTAGCGATGCTACCGTACTAAACAAAAATGTAGGATCGTTTTTATTACGGTGGATGAGATTTGAGTAATATTTAGCTTTAGCTAAGGTAAGCATGCGTTTATAAGTTATTAAACCATCACTCCATGCTTGATGGTGCACCTCAAGTTTAGTCGTGCGCCATTTGCGTTCCAGCTTTCTGCATAATAATTTCTGAGCTCTAGTTTCTTCTGTAAACCACGGGGTGCGCTTTTTTGGAGCCTTTTTTAACTTTAGCGGTGCTATGTTATCAATGGTTTCGCGCAGGGCGTCGTTAAAGTTGTTAGTGAGGTTATCAATAGAGCCCACATAATTTGGGAATGGTGCCATTACCGAGGGCAGTAGGTCAGCAAGAGTTGTCGTTGTGGCTGTATTAATGTTGCGGCTGCTATAGCAGTTATTATTATTATTAGTTTGACGAACATGCGTCTGAACCTCAAATTTTATAAGGTAATGATCGGACAATACTTTAGTATACGGGAGTATCGTAACTTTGGAAACGGTGATACCCCTGACAAGCACTAGGTCTATCGTATTACCGTTGCGATGCGTGGGTTCATTTATTATTTGTGTGAGACCACAGCTATCAATTATAGTCTGGAGCGCTACGCACGGTGGGTCTGATGGGGTATTCATATGGATATTAAAGTCTCCCATTATGATTATATTATCGGCGTGTGTCACTAAATCAGCAACGAACTCTGAGAATTCATTGATAAAGTTCGAACAGGGCCCTGGGGGGCGGTAGATAACAGCCAGGTGTAGAGGCAGTGGTGTGACAGACCTCATAGTAAGCACCTAAAACGATTTATATTTATTATTTATGTTAGGACTAAGGTTAAAGTTTTCGTTGTATATTAGTGCGACCCCCACACCCCTTTTAAGCGGAAGGGCAATATGCACATGTGTAAAGTTAGGAGGACATGCCTCATTTAGCGCAAAAAAGTCGTTTGGTTTAAGCCAGGTTTCGCTGAGACCGATGACGTTAAGATTGTTGTCTCTGATAATATCATTAACTAACAACGTTTTGGGAGACAATGATCTTATGTTTAAAAAACCTATATTATAGGTAGTGGGCTGTTTTAGGGAATTTTTGATCAAATTATCCGTAGTAGCAATATTAATAATGTTGTGTTTATTATGCCCAGTGCATTTAGTATAGTTACGACCATATCTAGGAATTGATACGACGGGAATTTTCCGATTGTTTGATTGTTGCTTTGATAAACTGAACGCATCATGGTTAGCCACCTCAGTAACGGGGATTTTCCGATTGTTTGTTTGTTGCTTTGATAAACTGCACGCATCATAGTTAGCCACCTCGGTAAAACACATGTCCAACTCTGAAACACTCAAAGCAGAAAAAACTTGTTCTAATTTAACTGACTCCTTACCCAGACCAGTAGTCTCGCATCTTTCATTTAAATCCGGCTGCAGGATGGAGGGAAGGATGGATGAAAGAAACGTTTTATTTTGTGAGGCACCACTTCATTATTTTACACTAAAGTTTCTCAGAAGTAGCCAAGCGGTGGCGGCGGTGATTTACATATTTATGGAATTACCTTTTTCCCTGCCAGGATGCAGGGAAGTATGCGAGACATGGCGTCCTTTTGCCCGTTTAATCGTGGCTGCGGACTTACTTCATGGACGCTCCAATGTGCTCAATTGACGCAAATGCCAAATAAACACCACGTGGCGACCAGCTAACCTCCGCTCACGTCTGTCTCGATTTACAGCCACTTTGAGACGATCCCCGACGTCGCCACTGGTGAGGGATAAAAGATAAAAATGCATATTTTTGAAAATCACAGAGTTCAGTTTTTTCTTTGAGCTTATAGCTTTAGAGGGGCGTCGCTCAGCTAACTGCAATGTGATTGGTCCTTTACAGTTATGTTTGGAGTGCACTGCTTTTTAACAAACCTGGTCTGCCAGAGAGTAAGAACACGTAGCAGGAGGGTTCAGTATTGCCAGCTTAAAGGGGAACTGCAATTGTTTTGTTGTATTTTGCTCATCATTTACAGTCCTTATGTAAAACAAGCCCATGTTTTCTTTTTTAAAGCATTCTATCTTGTTTTATACATATACTGTCATTGTTTTATACACATGCTTTAAAGTATCAATCAATCAATCTATGTTTACTTATATAGCCCTAAATCACTAGTGTCTCAAAGGGCTGCACAAACCACAACACAAACCACTACGACATCCTCGGTAGGCCCACATAAGGACAAGGAAAACTCAAACCCAGTGGGACGTCGGTGACAATGATGATTATGAGAACCTTGGAGAGGAGGAAAGCAATGGATGTCGAGCGGGTCTAACATGATACTGTGAAAGTTCCAACACAGTCGCGAGAGTCCAGTCCAAAGCGGATCCAACACAGCAGCGAGAGTCCCGTTCACAGCGGAGCCAGCAGGAAAACATCCCAAGCGGAGGCGGATCAGCAGCGCAGAGATGTCCCCAGCCGATACACAGGCAAGCAGTACATGGCCACCGGATCGGACCGGACCCCCTCCAAAAGGGAGTGTGGGACATAGGAGAAAAAGAAAAGAAACGGCAGATCAACTGGTCTAAAAAGGGAGTCTATTTAAAGGCTAGAGTATACAAATGAGTTTTAAGGTGAGACTTAAATGCTTCTACTGTGGTGGCATCTCGAACTTTTACCGGGAGGGCATTCCAGAGTACTGGAGCCCGAAATGAAAACGCTCTATAGCCCGCAGACTTTTTTTGAGCTTTGGGAATCACTAATAAGCCGGAGTCCTTTGAACGCAGATTTCTTGCCGGGACATATGGTACAATACAATCGGCAAGATAGGATCGAGCTAGACCGTGTAGTATTTTATAAGGAGAAGTAGTAAAACCTTAAAGTCACATCTTAAGTGCACAGGAAGCCAGTGCAGGTGAGCCAGTACAGGCGTAATGTGATCAAACTTCCTTGTTCTTGTCAAAAGTCTAGCAGCCGCATTTTGTACCAACTGTAATCTTTTAATGCTAGACATGGGGAGACCCGAAAATAATACGTTACAGTAATCGAGGCGAGACGTAACAAACGCATGGATAATGATCTCAGCGTCTTTAGTGGACAGAATAGAGCCAATTTTAGTGATATTACGGAGATGAAAGAAGGCCGTTTTAGTAACGCTTTTAAAGTGTGCCTCAAAGGAGAGAGTTGGGTCAAAGATAATACCCAGATTCTTTACCGAGTCGCCTTGTTTAATTGTCAAATATTAGAGTTGTATTGTTAAATAGAGGTCGGTGTCTAGCAGCACCGATAATCAGCATTTCCGTTTTTTTGGCGTTGAGTTGCAAAAAGTTAGTGGACATCCATTGTTTAATGTCATTAAGACACGCCTCCAGCTGACTACAATCCGGCGTGTTGGTCAGCTTTAGGGGCATGTAGAGTTGGGTGTCATCAGCATAACAGTGAAAGCTAACACCGTATTTGCGTATGATGTCACCTAGCGGCAGCATGTAGATGCTGAAGAGTGCAGGGCCAAGGACCGAACCCTGGGGAACTCCACACGTTACCTTAACGTAGTCCGAGGTCACATTGTTATGGGAGACGCACTGCATCCTATCAGTAAGATAAGAGTTAAACCAAGACAGGGCTAAGTCTGACATGCCAATTCGTGTTTTGATACGTTCTAATAAAATATTATGATCGACGGTATCGAAAGCAGCGCTAAGATCGAGGAGCAGCAACATAGATGACGCATCAGAATCCATCGTTAGCAATAGATCATTAGTCATTTTTGCGAGGGCTGTCTCCGTGGAGTGATTTGCCCTGAAACCGGATTGAAAGGTTTCACATAGATTGTTTGACGCTAAGTGTTCATTTAACTACTCCGCAACAAATTTTTCGAGGATTTTTGAAATAAAGGGAAGGTGGTTTACCATGAGGTCAGGATCGAGGTTAGGTCTTTTAAGAAGAGGATGAATAACCGCTTTTTTGAATGCTAGGGGAACAGTGCCCGAAGAAAGTGATAAGTTTATAATATTTAGCACTGATGGACCTAATAATACAAAGAGCTCCTTGATCAGTTTCCCAGGAAGAGGGTCAAGTAAACATGTTTGTTTTATTCCATTTACACCTTGTAACAATTCCTCTAATGTTATTTCCTTAAAACGAGAGAAACTATTTTGGAGGGCAGTATCCGCCGTATATACAATCGTATCAGTGTTAATAGCACCCAGTTGTAGCTGGGATACATTGTCTTTAATCTCCTTTCTAATGACTTCAATTTTCTTATTAAAGAATTGCATAAAGTCATCAGCTGAGTGGGTGGAGCTACTGGAAGGGGTCCCTTGTTGGGTTAGCGATGCTACCGTACTAAACAAAAATTTAGGATCGTTTTTATTACGGTGGATGAGATTTGAGTAATATTTAGCTTTAGCTAAGGTAAGCATGCGTTTATAAGTTATTAAACTATCACTCCATGCTTGATGGTGCACCTCAAGTTTAGTTGTGCGCCATTTGCGTTCCAGCTTCCTACATAATAATTTCTGAGCTCTAGTTTCTTCTGTAAACCAAGGGGTACGCTTTTTTGGAGCCTTTTTTAACTTTAGCGGTGCTATGTTATCAATGGTTTCGCGCAGGGCTTCGTTAAAGTTGTTAGTGAGGTTATCAATAGAGCCCACATACTTTGGGAATGGTGCCATTACCGATGCAGTAGGTCAGCAAGAGTCGTCGTTGTGGCCGTATTAATGTTGCGGCTGCTATAGCAGTTATTATTATTATTAGTTTGACGAACATGCGTCTGAACCTCGAATTTTATAAGGTAATGATCGGACAATACTTTAGTATACGGGAGTATCGTAACTTTGGAAACGGTGATACCCCTGACAAGCACTAGGTCTATCGTATTACCGTTGCGATGCGTGGGTTCATTTATTATTTGTGTGAGACCACAGCTATAAATAAAGAAATAAATGGGTTGTACTTGTATAGCGCTTTTCTACCTTCAAGGTACTCAAAGCGCTTTGACACTACTTCCACATTTACCCATTCACACACACATTCACACACTGATGGAGGGAGCTGCCATGCAAGGCGCCAACCAGCACCCATCAGGAGCAAGGGTGAAGTGTCTTGCTCAGGACACAACGGACGTGACGAGGTTGGTTCTAGGTGGGATTTGAACCAGTGACCCTGGGGTTGCGCACGGCCACTCTCACACTGCGCCACGCCGTCAATTATAGGCTGTAGCGCTACGCACGGTGGGTCCGATCGGGTATTTATATGGATATTAAAGTCCCCCATTATGATTATATTATCGGCGTGTGTCACTAGATCAGCAACGAACTCTGAGAATTCATTGATAAAGTCTGAATAGGGCCCTGGGGGGCGGTGGATAACAGCCAGGTGTAGAGGCAGCGGTGTGACTGACCTCATAGTAAGCACCTCAAACGATTTAAATGATAAATAAATAAATGGGTTGTACTTGTATAGCGCTTTTCTACCTTCAAGGTACTCAAAGCGCTTTGACACTACTTCCACATTCACACATTCACACACTGATGGAGGGAGCTGCCATGCAAGGCGCCAACCAGCACCCATCAGGAGCAAGGGTGAAGTGTCTTGCTCAGGACACAACGGACGTGACGAGGTTGGTACTAGGTGGGATTTGAACCAGGGACCCTCGGGTTGCGCACGGCCACTCTCCCACTGCGCCACGCCGTCCCCATTTATATTTATATTTATTATTTATGTTAGGACTAAGGTTAAAGTTTTCGTTATATATTATTGCGACCCCCCCCACCCCTTTTAAGAGGACGGGCAATATGCGCATGTGTAAAGTTGGGAGGACATGCCTCATTTAGCGCAAAAAAGGCGTTTGGTTTAAGCCAGGTTTCGCTGAGACCGATGACGTTAAGATTGTTGTCTCTGATGATATCATTAACTAACAACAATTTGGGAGACAATGATCTTATGTTTAAAAAACCTATATTATAGGTAGTCAATCAATCAATCAATCAATGATTACTTATATAGCCCTAAATCACTAGTGTCTCAAAGGGCTGCACAAACCAATACGACATCCTCGGTAGGCCCACATAAGGGCAAGGAAAACTCACACCCAGTGGGACATCGGTGACAATGATGACTATGAGAACCTTGGAGAGGAGGAAAGCAATGGATGTCGAACGGGTCCAACATGATACTGTGAAAGTTCAATCCATAATGGATCCAACACAGTCGCGAGAGTCCAGTCCAAAGCGGATCCAACACAGCAGCGAGAGTCCCGTTCACAGCGGAGCCAGCAGGAAACCATCCCAAGCGGAGGCGGATCAGCAGCGCAGAGATGTCCCCAGCCGATACACAGGCAAGCAGTACATGGCCACCGGATCGGACCGGACCCCCTCCACAAGGGAGAGTGGGACATAGAAGAAAAAGAAAAGAAACGGCAGATCAACTGGTCTAAAAAGGGAGTCTATTTAAAGGCTAGAGTATACAAATGAGTTTTAAGGTGAGACTTAAATGCTTCTACTGAGGTGGCATCTCGAACTGTTACCGGGAGGGCATTCCAGAGTACTGGAGCCCGAACGGAAAACGCTCTATAGCCCGCAGACTTTTTTTGGGCTTTGGGAATCACTAATAAGCCGGAGTCCTTTGAACGCAGATTTCTTGCCGGGACATATGGTACAATACAATCGGCAAGATAGGATGGAGCTAGACCGTGTAGTATTTTATACGTAAGTAGTAAAACCTTAAAGTCACATCTTAAGTGCACAGGAAGCCAGTGCAGGTGAGCCAGTACAGGCGTAATGTGATCAAACTTTCTTGTTGTCGTCAAAAGTCTAGCAGCCACATTTTGTACCAACTGTAATCTTTTAATGCTAGACATGGGAGACCCGAAAATAATACGTTACAGTAGTCGAGACGAGACGTAACAAACGCATGGATAATGATCTCAGTGTCTTTAGTGGACAGAATGGAGCGAATTTTAGCGATATTACGGAGATGAAAGAAGGCCGTTTTAGTAATGCTGTTAATGTGTGGCTCAAAGGAGAGAGTTGGGTCGAAGATAACACCCAGATTCTTTACCGTGTCGCCTTGTTTAATTGTTTGGTTGTCAAATGTTAGAGTTGTATTATTAAATAGAGTACGGTGTCTAGCAGGACCGATAATCAGCATTTCCGTTTTTTTGGCGTTGAGTTGCAAAAAGTTAGCGGACATCCATTGTTAAATTTCATTTAGACACGCCTCCAGCTGACTACAATCCGGCGTGTTGGTCAGCTTTAGGGGCATGTAGAGTTGGGTGTCATCAGCATAACAGTGAAAGCTAATACCGTATTTGCGTATGATGTCACCTAGCGGCAGCATGTAGATGCTGAAGGGTGCAGGGCCAAGGACCGAACCCTGGGGAACTCCACACGTTACCTTAACGTAGTCCGAGGTCACATTGTTATGGGAGACACACTGCATCCTATCAGTAAGATAAGAGTTAAACCAAGACAGGGCTAAGTCTGACATACCAATTCGTGTTTTTATACGTTCTAATAAAATATTATGATCGACGGTATCGAAAGCAGCGCTAAGATCGAGGAGCAGCAACATAGATGACGCATCAGAATCCATCGTTAGCAATAGATCATTAGTCATTTTTGCGAGGGCTGTCTCCGTGGAGTGATTTGCCCTGAAACCGGATTGAAAGGTTTCACATAGATTTTTAGACGCTAAGTGTTCATTTAACTGCTCCGCAACAATTTTTTCGAGGATTTTTGAAATAAAGGGAAGGTGAGACACCGGTCGGTAGTTTACCATGAGGTCAGGATCGAGGTTAGGTCTTTTAAGGAGAGGATGAATAACCGCTTTTTTGAATGCTAGGGGAACAGTGCCCGAAGAAAGTGATAAGTTTATAATATTTAGCACTGATGGACCTAATAATACAAAGAGCTCCTTGATCAGTTTCCCAGGAAGAGGGTCAAGTAAACATGTTGTTTGTTTTATTCCATTTACACGTTGTAACAATTCCTCTAATGTTATTTCCTCAAAACGAGAGAAACTATTTTGGAGGGCAGTATCCGCCGTATATACCATCGTATCAGTGTTAATAGACCCCCGTTGTAGCTGGGACGCATTGTCTTTAATCTCCTTTCTAATGACTTCAATTTTCTTACTAAAAATTGCATAAAGTCATCAGCTGAGTGGGTGGAGCTACTGGAGGGGGTCCCTTGTTGGGTTAGCGATGCTACTGTACTAAACAAAAATTTAGGATCGCTGATGGTGCACCTCAAGTTTAGTCGTGCGCCATTTGCGTTCCAGCTTTCTACATAATAATTTCTGAGCTCTAGTTTCTTCTGTAAACCACGGGGTACGCTTTTTTGGAGCCTTTTTTAACTTTAGCGGTGCTATGTTATCAATGGTTTCGCGCAGGGCGTCGTTAAAGTTGTTAGTGAGGTTATCAATAGAGCCCACATATTTTGGGAATGGTGCCATTACCGAGGGCAGTGGGTCAGCAAGAGTTGTCGTTGTGGCCGTATTAATGTTGCGGCTGCTATAGCAGTTATTATTATTATCAGTTTGACGAACATGCGTCTGAACCTCGAATTTTATAAGGTAATGATCGGACAATGCTTTAGTATACGGGTGTATCGTAACTTTGGAAACGGTGATACCCCTGACAAGCACTAGGTCTATTGTATTACCGTTGCGATGCGTGGGTTCATTTATTATTTGTGTGAGACCACAGCTATCAATTATAGTCTGGAGCGCTACGCACGGTGGGTCCGATGGGGTATTCATATGGATATTAAAGTCCCCATTATGATTATATTATCGGCGTGTGTCACTAGATCAGCAACGAACTCTGAGAATTCATTGATAAAGTCCGAATAGGGCCCTGGGGGGCGGTAGATAACAGCCATGTGTAGAGGGAGCGGTGTGACAGACTTCATAGTAAGCACCTCAAACGATTTATATTTATCATTTATGTTAGGACTAAGGTTAAAGTTTTCGTTGTATATTAGTGCGACCCCCACACCCCTTTTAAGCGGACGGGCAATATGCACATGTGTAAAGTTAGGAGGACATGCCTCATTTAGCGCAAAAAAGTCGTTTGGTTTAAGCCAGGTTTCGCTGAGACCGATGACGTTAAGATTGTTGTCTCTGATGATATCATTAACTAACAACGTTTTGGGAGACAATGATCTTATGTTTAAAAAACCTATATTATAGGTAGTGGGCTGTTTTAGGGAATTTTTGATAAAATTATCCGTAGTAGCAATATTAATAATGTTGTGTTTATTATACCCAGTGCATTTAGTATAATTACGACCATATCTAGGAATTGATACGACGGGAATTTTCCGGTTGTTTGATTGTTGCTTTGATAAACTGCACGCATCATGGTTAGCCACCTCAGTAAAACACATGTCCAACTCTGAAACACTCAAAGCAGAAAAAACTTGTTCTAATTTAACTGACTCCTTACCCAGACCAGTAGTCTCGCATCTTGTATTTAAATCCGGCTTCAGGATGGAGGGAAGTTGTGTTCTGTGGGGATTAGCCTTCTGCTTGGTTTTTAGCACCGCTCGACATCCGCGTTTCCGATCACACCGCTGGCGTCTGCTCCATAGACAGCCCACGCTGCTACTATACTCCCTTGCTTCACAGGCCGCTGGATGTAGCCGCCGAAGTATTCCCGTGCTAGTTAGCAGGTCTAGCAAGTACGCGTCTATCAGTCCAAAACGGCCCGATATGTCCACATCCAGAAGTGACTGGCGGTCGTAAGTGATCACGGAGTGACCACGATGTGAGCCAGCCATAAAGTTTGCAGAATTGTCCGGTATTTCTGCCAAATGTTCCATATTTAGCAAGAGCTCCTCGATGTAGCAGCCCTTCCGGGCGCCGCCATCTTGACAGTAACAGGCACATTCCTAATAACTTGCCATTTTTATATTTTTGCTCATTTTAAGCATACCGCAGCGTTTTATTTCATATATGCATGACAACTGTTCGTTTTTCCCTTCAACAGTAACACTGACTAGTACTCTTAGCTGACTTGATGAAAGACAACATGGATTACTTTGGGAAATATACACGTATTTATACATACACACATATGTATACACATTTGCATACATATACATATGTATACACATTTGCATACATATACACACACATATGCATACATATACATATATACACACATATGCATACATATACATATATACACACATATGCATACATATACATGTATACACACATATGCATACATATACATGTATACACACATATGCATACATATACATGTATACACACATATGCATACATATACATATATACACACATATGCATACATATACATATACACACATATGCATACATATACATATATACACACATATGCATACATATACACACATATGTATACACATACATATATACACACACACATATATATACATACATATGTATACATATCTATACACATATGCATACATACAGTGTACACATATGTAAACATATCTATACACATATACATACATATATATGCACATATGCATACATACACATATGCATACATATACATATATACACATATGCATAGATATACATATATACACATATGCATAGATATACATATATACACATATGCATAGATATACATATATACACATATGCATAGATATACATATATACACATATGCATAGATATACATATATACACATATGCATACATATACATATATACACATATGTACAGTATACAAATACCTATACATACACACACATGTATACAAATACACACACACACACATATATATATATACACACACACAAATATACACATTTGTATACATATATATACACACATCTATAAATATATATACCCACACATATATACACTTACATATAAACATATACACATTTTTAGACTTATAAAAAAAGGCATATATGTATATACACGTATATATATATATATATATATATACACGTATATATATATATATATATATATATACACGTATATATATATATATATATATATTATATATATATATATATAGGGCTTCACGGTGGCAGAGGGGTTAGTGCGTCTGCCTCACAATACGAAGTTCCTGCAGTCCTGGGTTCAAATCCAGGCTCGGGATCTTCCTGTGTGGAGTTTGCATGTACTCCCCGTGAATGCGTGGGTTCCCTCCGGGTACTCCGGCTTCCTTCCACCTCCAAAGACATGCACCTGGGGATAGGTTGATTGGCAACACTAAATTGGCCCTAGTGTGTGAATGTGAGTGTGAATGTTGTCTGTCAATCTGTGTTGGCACTGCGATGAGTTGGCGACTTGTCCAGGGTGTACCCCGCCTTCCGCCCAATTGTAGCTGAGATAGGCGCCAGCGCCCCCCGCGACCCCAAAAGGGAATAAGCGGTAGAAAATGGATGGATGGATGGATATATATATATACATATACACACACACACACACACATAAATACAAACCCTGTTTCCATATGAGTTGGGGAATTGTGTTAGATGTAAATATAAACGGAATACAACGATTTGCAAATCCTTTTCAATCCATATTCAATTGAATGCACTACAAAGACAAGATATGTGATGTTCAAACTCAAACTTTATTTTTTTGCAAATAATAATTAACTTAGAATTTCATGGCTGCAACACGTGCCAAAGTAGTTGGGAAAGGACATGTTCACCACTGTGTTACATCGCCTTTTCTTTTAACAACACTCAAACATATGGGAACTGAGGAAACTAACTGTTGAAGCTTTGAAAGTGGAATTCTTTCCCATTCTTGTTTTATGTAGAGCTTTAATTGTTTAACGAGCTATTGCAAGGAATTTAGGGTTTTTACTGTACCATCTACGGTCCGTAAAATCATCAAAAAGTTCAGAGAATGTGGAGAGATTACTGCACGTAAGCGATGATATTACAGACTTTTAATCCCTCAGGCGGTACTGCATCAAAAACCGACAGTGTGTAAAGGATATCACCACAAGGCCTCAGGAACACTTCATAAAACCACTGTCAGTAAGTACAGTCGGTCGCTACATCTGTAAGTGCACGTAAAACTCTACTATGCAAAGCCAAACCCATTTATCAATAATATCTTGAAACGCCGCCGGCTTGGCTGGGCCCGAGCTCACCTAAGATTGACTGATGCAAAGTGGAAAGGTGTTCTGTGGTCTGACGAGTCCACATTTCAAATTATATTTGGAAACAGAAGACGTGGTGTCCGCCAGAACAAAGAGGAAAATAACCATTCGGATTGTTATAGGCGCAAATTTCAAAAGCCAGCATCTGTGATGGTATGGGGGTGTATTAGTGCCCAAGGCATGGGTAACTTACACATCTGTGAAGGCACCATTAAAGCTGAAAGGTCCATACAGGTTTTGGAGCAACATATGTTGTCATCCAAGCAACGTTATCATGGACGCCCCTGCTTATTTCAGCAAGACAAGTGTTACAACAGCGTGGCTTCGTAGTAAAAGAGTGCGGGTACTTTCCTGGCCCGCCTGCAGTCCAGACCTGTCTCCCATGGAAAATGTGTGGCACATTATGAGCCGTAAAATACGACAGCGGAGATCCCGGACTGTTAAACTACTAAAGTTCTACATAAAACAAGAATGGGAAAGAATTCCACTTTCAAAGCTTCAACAATTAGTTTCCTCAGTTCCCAAAGGTTTTTTGAGTGTTGTTAAAAGAAAAGGTGATGTAACACATTAGTGAACATGCCCTTTCCCAACTACTTTTGCACGTGTTGCAGCCATGATATTGTATTATGAGTTTGAACATCGAATATCTTGTCTTTGTAATGCATTCAATTGAATATGGGTTGAAAAGGATTTGCAAATCATTGTATTCCGTTTATATTTACATCTAACACAATTTGCCAACTCATATGGAAACGGGGTTTGTAGATGTGCGTGTCCAAGTTAAAGGAAACGGCACGCTGTCTTTGTCTAATTGATTTATTACAATCTTTGCACGCTGGGTAACGTTTGCTGTGGTCTGGAAAAACACTGTACGCAAACAACTGTCAGAAATGCAGGCAATATTGCATACAAATAATGTGTCATGAGACATGCAAATATAAATTAAATACACAGAGGACATACGTAAAGGAAATTAAATCAGCTCAAATAAACCTAAAAATTAGCTTTAATGCAATATGTACATGCAGCTAACCTAAATAGCATGTTATCATCAATTAGCTTGCAGTCATACAGTGACCAAAAATTCCTGATTAGCACCCCACCCAAGTCAACAACATCAACAAAGCTTGCCTTTGTGCATTCACGCACAGCATAAAAGGTTTGGTGGACAAAATGATACAAAGAAGGAGTGGCATAAAACATCTTCCTGTCGCAGCGTCAGGTAAAGTTGTACATGCAAACAAACTACGGTGAGTTCCAAAACCGCCGAAATTAGTAGCACAAAACGTTGCTCGCCAAATACTCTTTTTAGTGAAGCATGTTTAATATACACAGTGGGATCTCTATCAATTAGGGAGGTGTGTGTTATGTTTGTCCTCCTACAGATACCATATTAAAACAAAAATATTTTTTCTCCTATTTTTTTCCCATTTTTCATACATTTTTGAAAACGCTCCAGGGAGAACTAAATAGCTGCATGCGCGTGTTGCCGACCCCCGCCCTACACCATGGCTATTCAAATAAATTGTTTTGGGGGCCACATTTCCAGACAGCAAAGGCCAAGGAGGTCCCTTCACAACAATTCGTATTTCGTAAAAACCTATGAACCGGCGTCCTCTTAAGTGGACATTTGATTTGTCTTGTCAGCGTTACTAAAATTGGGAAAATAAAATGTCTTGCCCATGTTTTGCTCTTTTTAAAAGGCCCTTCTGCCAAAAAATTTGTGAAAGATCATTTATATGACAGTGCTCATGTATTTTCGGAATCTGCTATGAAGATGCAAGTCTCTTCCAAGTTTTTGAACTCGCGATATCGGTCTGGAGTCATTCCCAGGCCGCCAGTTGATTGAATAGACCTTCCCTACCGATTGCAGTCCTGCCAGAAACACTGAAATAACACATGCAAATTAAAATCAGAATCAGCTTTTTTGGCCCAATATCTTCAACACACAAGGAACCCGACTTGGTAGACTGCGTTCTCTTGTTCAAAATAAAAAATAAATACCGTATTTCCTTGAATTGCCGCAGGGCATATAGTATGCGCCTGCCTTGATTTACTGCCGGGTCAAACTCGCTTCCCAAAATAATTAGCGCATGCTTAGTATTACCGCCTGGTCAAACTCGTGACGTCACGAGTGACACTTCCCCTGTCATCATTTTCATAATGGAGGAGGCTGTTTTTTAATACAGTTAATTTGAAATCTCTGAGCTGCAACCTTATTGTGGTAGAGGAGTTTGCATGTCCCAATGATCCTAGGAGCTATGTTGTCCGGGGGCATAAAGCCCCCTGGTAGGGTCTCCCAAGGCAAACAGGTTCTAGGTGAGGGATCAGACAAAGAGCAGCTCGAAGACCTTTATGAAGAAGAAAAAGCATAGACCCGGATTTCCCTCGCCCGGACGCAGGTCACCGGGGCCCCCCCTCTGGAGCCAGGCCCGGAGGTGGGGCACGATGGCGAGCGCCTGGTGGCCGGCCCTGTTCCCATGGGGCCCGGCCGGGCACAGCCCGAAGAGGCAACGTGGGTCACCCCTCCAATGGGCTTACCACCCATAGCAGGGGCCATAGAGGTCGGGTGCATTGTGAGCTGGGCGGCAGCCGAAGGCAGGGCACTTGGCGGTCCGATCCTCGGCTACAGAAGCTAGCTCTTCTCTTGTTCAAAAATAAAAAATAAATACCGTATTTCCTTGAATTGCCGCAGGGCATATAGTATGCGCCTGCCTTGATTTACTGCCGGGTCAAACTCGCTTCCCAAAATAATTAGCGCATGCTTAGTATTACCGCCTGGTGAAACTCGTGACGTCACGAGTGACACTTCCCCTGTCATCATTTTCATAATGGAGGAGGCTGTTTTTTAATACAGTTAATTTGAAATCTCTGAGCTGCAACCTTATCGTGGTAGAGGAGTTTGCGTGTCCTAATGATCCTAGGAGCTATGTTGTCCGGGGGCATAAAGCCCCCTGGTAGGGTCTCCCAAGGCAAACAGGTTCTAGGTGAGGGATCAGACAAAGAGCAGCTCGAAGACCTTTCTGAAGACGAAAAAGCATGGACCCAGATTTCCCTCGCCCGGACGCGGGTCACCGGGGCCCCCCCTCTGGAGCCAGGCCCGGAGGTGGGGCACGATGGCGAGCGCCTGGTGGCCGGGCCTGTTCCCATGGGGCCCGGCCGGGCACAGCCCGAAGAGGCAACGTGGGTCACCCCTCCAATGGGCTCACCACCCATAGCAGGGGCCATAGAGGTCGGGTGCAATGTGAGCTGGGCGGAAGCCGAAGGCAGGGCACTTGGCGGTCCGATCCTCGGCTACAGAAGCTAGCTCTTGGGACGTGGAACGTCACGTCACTGGGAGGGAAAGAGCCTGAGCTAGTGCGCGAAGTCGAGAAATTCCGGCTGGATATAGTCGGACTCACTTCGACGCACAGCAAGGGCTCTGGAACCACTTCTCTCGAGAGGGATTCGACCCTCTTCCACTCTGGCGTTGCCGGCAGTGAGAGGCGACGGGCTGGGGTGGCAATTCTTGTTTCTCCCCGGCTCAAAGCCTGTACGTTGGAGTTCAACCCGGTGGACGAAAGGGTAGCCTCCCTCCGCCTTCGAGTGGGGGGACGGGTCCTGACTGTTGTTTGTGCTTACGCACCAAACAGCAGTTCAGAGTACCCACCCTTTTTGGGGACACTCGAGGGAGTACTGGAAAGTGCTCCCCCGGGTGATTCCCTTGTCCTACTGGGAGACTTCAAGGCTCACGTTGGCAACGACAGTGAAACCTGGAGAGGCGTGATTGGGAAGAATGGCCGCCCGGATCTGAACCCGAGTGGTGTTTTGTTATTGGACTTTTGTGCTCGTCACAGTTTGTCCATAACAAACACCATGTTCAAACATAAGGGTGTCCATATGTGCACTTGGCACCAGAACACCCTAGGCCGCAGTTCCATGATCGACTTTGTAGTTGTGTCATCGGATTTGCGGCCTTATGTTTTGGACACTCGGGTGAAGAGAGGGGCGGAGCTTTCCACCGATCACCACCTGGTGGGGAGTTGGCTGCGATGGTGGGGGAGGATGCCGGACAGACCTGGCAGGCCCAAACGCATTGTGAGGGTCTGCTGGGAACGTCTGGCAGAGTCTCCTGTCAGACAAAGTTTCAATTCCCACCTTCGGAAGAATTTTGAATATGTCACGAGGGAGGTGCTGGACATTGAGTCCGAGTGGACCATGTTCCGCACCTCTATTGTCGAGGCGGCAGATCGGAGCTGTGGCCGCAAGGTAGTTGGTGCCTGTCGGGGCGGCAATCCTAAAACCCCTTGGTGGACACCAGCGGTGATGGATGCCTTCAAGCTGAAGAAGGAGACTTATCGGGTCCTTTTGGCTCATAGGACTCCGGAGGCAGTGGACAGGTACCGACAGGCCAAGCGGTGTGCAGCTTCAGCGGTCGCGGAGGCAAAAACTCGGACATGGGAGAAGTTCGGGGGAGCCATGGAAAACGACTTCCGGACGGCTTCGAAGCGATTCTGGACCACCGTCCGCTGCCTCAGGAAGGGGAAGCAGTGCACTATCAACACCGTGTATGGTGCGGATGGTGTTCTGCTGACCTCAACTGAGGATGTTGTGGATAGGTGGAAGGAATACTTCGAAGACCTCCTCAATCCCACCAACACGTCTTCCTATGAGGAAGCAGTGCCTGGGGTATCTGTGGTGGACTCTCCTATTTCTGGGGCTGAGGTCGCTGAGGTAGTTAAAAAGCTCCTCGGTGGCAAGGCCCCAGGGGTGGACGAGATCCGCCCGGAGTTCCTTAAGGCTCTGGATGCTGTGGGGCTGTCTTGGTTGACAAAAATTTGCAGCATCGCGTGGACATCGGGGGCGGTACCTCTGGATTGGCAGAAAGGGGTGGTGGTTCCTCTCTTTAAGAAGGGGGACCGGAGGGTGTGTTCCAACTATCGTGTGATCACACTCCTCAGCCTTCCTGGTAAGGTTTATTCAGGTGTACTGGAGAGGAGGCTACGCCGGATAGTCGAACCTCGGATTCAGGAGGAACAGTGTGGTTTTCGTCCTGGTCGTGGAACTGTGGACCAGCTCTATACTCTCGGCAGGGTTCTTGAGGGTGCATGGGAGTTTGCCCAACCAGTCTACATGTGCTTTGTGGACTTGGAGAAGGCATTCGACCGTGTCCCTCGGGAAGTCCTGTGGGGAGTGCTCAGAGAGTGTGGGGTATCGGACTGTCTTATTGTGGCGGTCCGCTCCCTGTACGATCAGTGCCAGAGCTTGGTCCGCATTGCCGGCAGTAAGTCGAACACATTTCCAGTGAGGGTTGGACTCCGCCAAGGCTGTCCTTTGTCAGCGATTCTGTTCATAACTTTTATGGACAGAATTTCCAGGCGCAGTCAGGGCATTGAGGGGTTCCGGTTTGGTAACCGCAGGATTAGGTCTCTGCTTTTTGCAAATGATGTGGTCCTGATGGCTTCATCTGACCGGGATCTTCAGCTCTCGCTGGATCGGTTCGCAGCAGAGTGTGAAGCGACCGGAATGAGAATCAGCACCTCCAAGTCCGAGTCCATGGTTCTCGCTCGGAAAAGGGTGGAATGCCATCTCCGGGTTGGGGAGGAGACCCTGCCCCAAGTGGAGGAGTTCAAGTACCTAGGAGTCTTGTTCACGAGTGAGGGAAGAGTGGATCGTGAGATCGACAGGCGGATCGGTGCGGCGTCTTCAGTAATGCGGACGTTGTACCGATCCGTTGTGGTGAAGAAGGAGCTGAGCCGGAAGGCAAAGCTCTCAATTTACCGGTCGATCTACGTTCCCATCCTCACCTATGGTCATGAGCTTTGGGTCATGACCGAAAGGATAAGATCACGGGTACAAGCGGCCGAAATGAGTTTCCTCCGCCGTGTGGCGGGGCTCTCCCTTAGAGATAGGGTGAGAAGCTCTGCCATCCGGGAGGAACTCAAAGTAAAGCCACTGCTCCTCCACATTGAGGGGAGCCAGATGAGGTGGTTCGGGCATCTGGTCAGGATGCCACCCGAACGCCTCCCTAGGGAGGTGTTTAGGGCACGTCCAACCGGTAGGAGGCCACGGGGAAGACCCATGACACGTTGGGAAGACTATGTCTCCCGGCTGGCCTGGGAACGCCTCGGGATCCCCCGGGAAGAGCTAGACGAAGTGGCTGGGGAGAGGGAAGTCTGGGTTTCCCTGCTTAGGCTGTTGCCCCCACGACCCGACCTCGGATAAGCGGAAGATGATGGATGGATGGATACAGGGAAGAAGATTAAGAGCTGTTCAGTAGGATTTAAGGTCCAAGCTTACATCACACTCAATTTTTTACTGCATACCTTTGGTAAGTGCTGGAGTGAGAAGAGGTTTTAAAATAATTGGCGCATGCTTACTTTTACCGCATGCCTTTGGTAAGCGCAAGAGTGAGAAGAGGTTTTAAATTAATTAGCGCCCCGGCGGCAATTCAAGGAAATACAGTATTAACGATTAATTAAAAATACTAATTTATGTCATTTACTTTGGAGTTGAATATGTTGCATCACACAGCATTGTGTTCTAATTCTGGTTAAACAGAATATATTTTATGGTTATGTGAAATATATGTCTGCTAGTTGTCCAATATTGTTGAAACACAGGAAGACCAACACCCGAATACACTGCAAAAACTGAAATCTAAGTAGGATTAAATATCTCAAATAAGAGTGATATTTGCTTATTTTTTGTCTTATAAGAACATTTTTCACACTAAGCACATTTTATGTTAGAGTCTTTTACTTGTTTTAAGGGTTTTGGCCCTGAATGATCTCAGTAAGATATTACAGCTTGTTGCTGAGATTTGATGACCTATATTGAGTAAAAGTAGAATATCAACTATTGCAAAGCTGTGTCATCAACACTCACAAGTAAGGCTGGGCGATATATCGATATACTCGATATATCACGGGTTTGTCTCTGTGCGATATAGAAACTTATTATATCGTGATATTTGAATATACGTTCTCACGCAGTTGCTTTTAGCTGAGGGCATTACACTACATGCCTTTCCCACTCTCTTGTCTCTCCTTCTCACAGAGACATAAACAAGCGCACTTTCTTACATACGTCACATATCCAAGATCACGCGCCCTCCCCGAGCAGAGAGGTAGCAGCATGGGTAACATTAGCTGTGATGCTAACGGTGCGTTGCTAGTGGTAATACGAGAGAGAGAACGTGCGAATCTGGTAAAAAAATGGAGGAAGAATTAATTTCCAAGAAAAACAGTCTGGCGGTGGTTTGGCTTCAAGCGGGACTATGTTGAACAATTATGCGGCAAAAGCGTTGCTACAAAAGCACTGCTATTTGATTTCCTATTATGCAGCTCATTTTTATCTGACAGTTATTAAAATATCTTGTATGACATCATGCAATATTTGTTTTTAACTATTGTAATGGCGTTCTGTACAAAAAGTGCACTTTAATTTAGTGTTGTTTTGATATGTCATCTTAGTGACATCATGCACAAAAGTGCACTTGTAGCTTGTTTTAAAATGTATCTGACAATCTTGCACTTTCTGTTTTGAAATGACGTGAATGTTTGTGCCACTGCTTAATAACTGTTTAATAAATACAGTTTTATTGACTTAGTTGTGATTTCCCTCTATGCATGAAAGTTTAAAATGAGCATATATTAATGCAGTATGAAGAAGAATGTTTTAATGTAGACACATAGAATCATCATACTGCTGTGATTATATGTATCAAGTGTTCATTCAAAGATAAGACACAATATCGAGATATATATCGTGTATCGTGACATGGCCTAAAAATATTGAGATCTTGATAAAAGGCCACATGGCCCAGCCCTACTCACAAGTATACAACTACTTTTTTAAAGTAATAATTTCTTATTTCAAGCATGAAAAAAAAATAAATCATGATTTTTACACAATTGTGTCTCATAACAGCAAATGGACTTTGCTGTTTTATTGTCAATGAACCAATAGAGAATACGTACTCATATAGTAGTACAGATGGGACTGTACAGTACACTGACAGTTAATATTTAAACATTTAACATTTCAAACAATTTTGAACAGAAATAGCTAATGCACATTTAGATAAATTCCTCAAAATTACAATTAAAAATGTTTTGGCTGGGGGTTATATAAATGAGTGCTAATTGACTGAAAGAGCACGCATTTGGCGTTGATGATGTCTTGTTATCGCTGGAAAAATGCATTTTTAGACCATATAATTTGCCTGAGCGGCGAGGAGACCCCGAGAGTATCAAATAGTGTTCGTCCTTTGCTATGTGGTAGGTTATTGTGGACATTATCTCCTTTTGTTGTTGACTATTTTTTTCATATGGTGTTTATTTGAAAATTTGTTGGTGTGGCACCGAATGGTAGATGTTGACATGCAGATTCAAGCACTCCTCATTCTCTAGCGGGTGACTTTTCAAACGATGCAACATATTGGCAGTAATGCTACTTTTTGTAGCAACGCTTTTGCCACACACTTGACAATTTACGGTTGTTTGTTCGACATCTTCCCACTTGAAGCCAAACCACCACCAGAAGATGGACCCCATGCTGTTCTTTCTTGGTAATTAATTCTTCCTTCATTTGTTACCAGATTCGCACCTTCTTTCTCTCGTATTACCACTCGCACGGCTCCGCTAGCATCACAGCTGACGTTACCCATGCTGCTACCGCTGTGCTCCGTGAGGGCGTATACGTATGTGACGTATGTAAGAAGGTGCGCTTCTGTCTGTGAGAAGGAGAGACAGGAAAAGGTAGGAAGAGCCTGTAGTGTAATGCCTGCAGCTAAAAGCAACTGCGTGAGAATGTATACTCGAATATCACGATATAGTAATTTTCTATATAGCACAGAGATAAACCCGCGATACTGTATATCGCGTATACCGCCCAGTCTAAGTTTGCATAATTCCAAAAAAAGTGCGGTTTTCCTCTAATGAAAACTGTCCCGTTATCCTCACATAACGATGCTGCATGCGATCCCACACCACAGCAACACGTCTTTGTTAAAAAACAAATCATTTTTTCTGGGAATTTAAAGCTCCCTTTAACCCCCTGAACAGCAGCAGCAGCAGCAGCAGCAATTGAATGAGGATCAGAACACCGTGGCGCCTTTGAGTACATCCGTGCGCAAATAAAGCCATTATCTGCATTATTTACTATTCCGGCTCATTCCCCGTGGGTGCGCCTTCCCCTAATGGCGCCGCCGCTCACTTCACATTTCGCCGTGTATCGGCGCGCCCGCCGTTGACGTGAACAGAAGAGGAGCTTTAATGAAGCAATCTTCTTTCCCGCTGACCGTGAAAGAGCCCCTGGACCAATTACTGCGCAGCTCGACGGCCGAGGTGACACCTCCTTCCGCCGTGTGCCCGTCTTTAAGGTCACAAATGACACGGTTTGTTTTTCTAATCAAGCCTTTCATTGCCCGCCGCTAAAAAGAGGACCAGACGGTCCATCCAGCAGCGGGGAAAACACACAGAAATCTGTCCAGTCCGACACGGTCTCTGCACGGAAGCTTGGTATAACTCTTGAATGGATGGAAGAAGAATGTAAAAACCCTTGTTTCCATACGAGTTGGGAAATTGTGTTAGATGTAAATTAAACGAAATACAATGATACACTGTATCAAAAACCGACATCAATCTCTAAAGGATATCACCACATGGGCTCAGGAACACTTCAGAAAACCACTGTCACTCAATACAGTTTGTCGCTACATCCGTCAGTGCAATTTAAAGCTCTATGTACAGCGAAAGCCATTTATCAACAACATCCAGAAATGCTGCTGGCTTCTGTGGGCCCGAGATCATCTAAGATGGACGGATGCAAAGTGGAAAAGTGTTCTGTTGTCTGACGATTCCCCTTTATAAATTGTTTTTGGAAATATTCGACATCCTGTCATCTGGACCAAAGGGGAGCGAACCATCCAGACTGTTGTCGACGCAAAGTTTAAAAGCCAGCATCTGTGATGGTACGGGGGTGCATTAGTGCCCAAGGCATGGGTAACTTACACATCTGTGAAGGCACCATGAATGCTGAAATGTACATACATGTTTTGGAACAACGTATGCTAAGCGCAGTCTTTTTCATGGACGCCTCAGCTTATTTCAGCAAGATGATGCCAAGCCACATTCAGCACGTGTTACAACAGCGTGGCTATGTAGAAAAAAAAAACAGTGCGGTACTTTCCTGGCCCGCCTGCAGTCCAGACCTGTCTCCAATCGAAAATGTGTGCCGCATTATGAAGCATAAAATACGACTGAAGCTCTACATAAAACAAGAATGGGAAAGAATTCCACTTTCAAAGCTTAAACAATTAGTTTCCTCAGTTTCTCAACCGTTTGAGTGTTGTTAAAAGAAAAGGTGATGAAACACAGTGGTAAACATGCCCTTTCCCAACTACTACCATGAAATTCTAAGTTTATTATTTGCAAAGAAAAAAATAAAGTTTATTTGTTTGAACATCAAATATATTTTCTTTGTAGTGCATTCAATTGAATATGTGTTAAAAAAGGATTTGCAAGTCATTGTATTCCGTTTGTATTTACATCCAACACAATTTCCCAACTCTTATGGAAACGGGGTTTGTACTGGTTTAGAGTTAAATAAAGCAGGGGGATCCGTTTATTACCCCTTTTCCAACTCACCTAGCTGCTACTTGGGCGCTGTAAAGATTCCAGCGTGGTAAGCATTTTTTCCCCCCTCGGCATCTGGGCTGCCGCGTGAAGCAGACGTCTGATGCGGCGCAAATGTCAGCCCCTGGCGAAAGCTGAATAATGCACAGCATCTATCATTGCCATGCACTGGCGCGTCATGACTCATACGAACTGCAGCAGATAATGGCAAAAAAAAAAAAAGCTTCCGTTGCATGAATAAACACCTCATGACCCGCCACAAAGCCCGCTTGTGTAATCTGGCGAAACGCTATACCAGTCCCGCTCGTTTGATGTGGCTTTTCCACGTCATTCCTGGAAACATTCACAGTCTCTGAGCTCTTGATTATAAACATTTGCGTTGCTTTGTGCGGACATGCACGTGGGTTCGCCAGGCGAGGGCGTAACCTGGGAATGATCTTTCAAAACAGATTTGCCTCTCGGACAAAAAGTGCAAATGAGGATTTCAAAAAGTCGGAACTGCTCTTTATTTGGAATTTTGCCTTTTATTCACAATCTAGAGCTGCCTTTCTTCAAGGCCTTATCCAACACCGTCACTCAACATTGCTATGTTGCCGTCTGAGATGTGTTGTGTCCGACATGCCAGCAGTCGCACGTTTTCTTCCTTAACGATTCATGTGTGATTTCCACAAGCGTCTGTTATGAAGCTGGCTGTGGCGCGTTCTTTCTGGCGTTACTTCCTCTCCGAACTCAGTTTGTAAACGATTGATGAGTCCATACAAAGCTAAGAGCCGGAGATTCTCTGCGATATAGAAAATGACTATATCCTGATTTTCGAGTGTACATTCCAGTGATTCCCCCAGAATATTTGTTAGTTAAGGTGGTGTCTCTCCAGGGGGAAAGGGGACATCGCCTTGTCGCGGAAGGGGCTGGGGTGTGTGTAAGGAGCAGTGTAATTTGGCCTGTCGCCATCTCATTGCTGCCTGCTTCATCCCGTGAAGAAGCCTGCAAATTTGGGTTGTGTTTTCTGCTCCGTATGCTGAAAGGCAATATACAGGTGCTGTTCATATTATTAGAATATCATGAAAAAGTTGATTTATTTTAGTAATTATATTCAGAACGTGAAACTTACATATTATATCAATTCATTACACACAGTGATATATTTGAAATGTTTATTTATTTAAATTTTGATGATTAGTACTGACAATTACTGAAAATCCCAAATTCAGTATCTCAGAAAATTAGAATATTAGTTACGACTAGTACCAAAAAATATTTTTTAGAAATGTGGGCCAACTGAAAAGTATGAACATGGAAAGTTTCAGCATGTACGGCAATCAATACTTAGTTGCAGCTCCTTTTGCCTGAATTGCAGCAGCAATACAGCGTGGCATGGAGGCCACCAGTCTGTTGCACTCAGGTGTTATGAGAGCCCAGGTTGCTTTAATAGTGGCCTTCAGCTCTTCAGCATTGTTGGGTCTGGCATCTCGCATCTTCCGCTTCACAATACCGCATAGGTTTTCTATGGGGTTAAGGTCAGGTGAGTTTGCAGGCCAATCAAGAACAGGGATATCATGGTCCTTAAACCAGGTACTGGTAGATTTGGCACTGTGTGCAGGTGCCAAGTCATGTTGGAAAATGAAATCTTCACCTCCATAAAATTGGTCCACGGCAGGCAGCATAAAGTGTTCTTAAACTTCCTGGTGGACTGCTGCATTGACCCTAGACCTCAGGAAACACAGTGGACCAACACCAGCAGATGACATGGCACCCCAGACCATTACCGATTGTGGAAATTTGACACTGGACTTCAGGCAACGTTGGTTCTGTGCCTCTCCTGTCTTCCTCCAGACTCTGGGACCTTGATTTCCAAAGGAGATACAAAATGTACTTTCATCTGAAAACATAACTTTGGACCACTTAGCAGCAGTCTAGTCCTTTTTGTCTTGAGCCCAGGCGAGACGCTTTTGACGTTGTCTCTTATTCAAGAGTGGCTTTACACAAGGAATGCGACAGCTGAAGCCCATATCTTGCATACGTCGGTGTGTGGTGGTTTTTGAAGCACTGACTCCAGCTGCAGTCCACTCTTTGTGGATCTCCCCCACATTTTTGAATCGGTTTTGTTTGACAATCCTCTCCAGGGCGCGGTTATCCCTCTTGCTTGTACACTTTTTTCTACCACATATTTGTCTTCCTTTCGCCTCTCTATTAATGTGCTTGGACACAGAGCTCTGGGAACATCCAATCTCTTAAGCAATGACCTATTTTGTGTCTTGCCCTCCTTCTTTAAAGTATCAATGGTCATCTTTTGGACAGTTGTCAAGTCAGCAGTCTTCCCCATGATTCTGTGTCATACAGAATTAAAACGAGAGACCATTTAAAGGCTTTTCCAGGTGTTTTGAGTTAGTTAGCTAATTAGTGTGGCACCAGGTGTCTTCAATATCGGACCTTTTCACGATATTCTAATTTTCTGAGATGTTGAATTTAGGGTTTTCATTGGTTGTCAGCTATAATCATCTCCTTTTTGGCAAAAAACACTTGAAAAGTATCAGTCTGTTTGGAATGAATGTATACTTTTTACAAGTTTGACTTTCTAAATGTAATTAATGAAATAAATCAGCTTTTTCATGATATTCTAATAATATGACCAGCACCTGTACGATTACGATATATAACTCGATATTTTTTCCGTAAAGTAAAAACCTGAAGGACTGCGAGCGAGCTGAGCTGCCGCTTATATGTCTACAACGTCAACGGGCTAATAGTGATGTTACTGGTAGTTGACTTGGAAGTGTTTATTATAATTTGGGGAGAGTCCGCTGCGTTGTTGTCACCGCTAAACACCTTTCCGCGAACCTGCACCGTCTCTCATCTCTGCCTGCCTCTGCCACGAGCACTGACTCCACGCGCTCTCAATACTCACTGCTGATTGGCTGTTACCGCTCAGCGTGTAACCAATCAGGTTGTGCGGGCGGGACAATGCTGGGTGCTACAGAGACGTACTGACAGAGGCACAGGGAGTACGAAGCGTAGCAGCATGTTAAAACTTTAGATTAGCGGCAAATGATAATATAAATATATTTAAGAAAGTCAAATACAAATAAGGCAACAAGAGAAGTATCCTACACTTCTACACTACACTATGTAATTTGCCTGCAAAGCTGGACAGGACAAAAAAATATATATATATAATTTTTATTTGTTTATTATTATTATTCTTTTTTAAGACTTTAGTTAAGGCGGTGGCCCTTTGTTGTTAAGGCGGCCGCCTTAACATATACAGTGGGGCAAAAAAGTATTTAGTCAGCCACCGATTGTGCAAGTTCTCCCACTTAAAATGATGACAGAGGTCTGTAATTTTCATCATAGGTACACTTCAACTGTGAAAGACAGAATGTGAAAAAAAAATCCGGAATTCACATTGTAGGAATTCTTAAAGAATTTATTTGTAAATTATGGTGGAAAATAAGTATTTGGTCAGGAGGTTTTGGCTCAAAATCTCACGATACATGGCCCCATTCATTCTTTCTTTCTTTCCTTAACACGGATCAATCGTCCTGTCCCCTTAGCAGAAAAACAGCCCCAAAGCATGATGTTTCCACCCCCATGCCTCACAGTAGGTATGGTGTTCTTGGGATGCAACTCAGTATTCTTCTTCCTCCAAACAAGACGAGTTGAGTTTATACCAAAATGGATACATGGATGATACAGCATCCATGTATAGGAACTTTTTGGTATAAATTCAACTCGTCGTGCTCATCACTAACCTTTCTCTTCGATGCAGGCTTTGTAAAAGACATGTTTGTGGTAGTGGAATACATTTGGATTTAGCCGACGCACGGAGAATAATGTTTCTTCCGAAATGTGTGTCGTTCCGCTTTTCCTCCCAAAAGCAACACGGCGGTCGGCGAATAATAGCCGGGAAAGTACCGGGACAGCGAGCGCAAAAAAGTGAGGGCTCCTGGAGTGTTATCCGGCGTCATCTAGAAATATATGTATTGTTGATCGTGTGAGGCAATGCAAATTAAACAATTAAAAAAAACAAATAACGGTTTGAATTGATAGAGGTTATCGGGGACTGTTATTACTGATGGACAGGTGTCGCAGTGTGACTGCAGCCGGGCACGTAACAAAACCCTTGTCTCCATGGCAACGTTTCTGACACTTTCATTCATTTGCAACTTTTCCACTAACGCAGGGGTATTTTGGAGCCAAATAGCAAAAATCGTCTCTGTCTGGAGCCAACGGGATGGTAGGGGGGCTCGCCGTGGAGTTTACAGTTACGGTAGCACAATTAGCCCTGAACGGGCTAACATCACGACTAACGTGTTACACGTCCGGTTCACCCAGCGACACTCTGTCGGAGTATCAGCGCTGGGGCCCAGTGCACCACAGTTTTGTATTGTCGCTCGGTACTTCGGCGGAGTGCTTCGGAAGCTGCCGGTCCACTCGTCTCCCCGGCCTGGACTGTTACAGCGGCGCCGGAGGAGGGAACGAGAGAGAGAGACACACACACAGGAACAGAAAGAGAGCGAGCGGGCGGGCGAGTGAGGGAAGAAGAGTGCGTGCGGGTCTAGTAGAAAAGCGGCAAAACTTTTCACTTCTTGCATCACGCAAGTGACGTCAATGTTCGGCCCTCGAGAGCCATATACCACAACGTGATTGGTAGATTCCTTCAGCTCCGCAATCAAAGCGTTCAAACGCCATTCATATAAAACTTGCGGGCCGCACTAACATTAAACTTTCATTTTGTGGAATTCCCCAGGGTTCGGTCCTTGGCCCTGCACCCTTCAGCATCTACATGCTGCCGCTGGGTGACGTCATACGCAAATACGGTGTTAGCTTTCACTGTTATGCTGATGACACCCAACTCTACATGCCCCTAAAGCTGACCAACACGCCGGACTGTAGTCAGCTGGAGGCGTGTCTTAATGAAATTAAAAAATGGATGTCCGCTAATTTTTTGCAACTTAACGCCAAAAAAACAGAAATGCTGATTATCGGTCCTGCTAGACACCGACCTATATTTAATAATACAACTGTAACATTTGACAACCAAATAATTGAACAAGGTGACTCGGTAAAAAATCTGGGTATTATTTTCGACCCAACTCTGTCCTTTGAGTCACACATTAAAAAGGTTACTAAAACGGCCTTCTTTCATCTCCGTAATATTGATAAAATTCGCTCCATTTTGTCCACTAACGACGCTGAGATCATTATCCATGCGTTTGTTACGTCTCGTCTCGATTACTGTAACGTATTATTTTCGGGTATCCCCATGTCTAGCATTAAACGATTACAGTTGGTACAAAAGCAGCTGCTAGACTTTTGACAAGAAGAAGAAAGTTTGATCATATTACTCCTGTACTGGCTCACATGCACTGGCTTCCTGTGCACTTAAGATGTGACTTTAAGGTTTTACTACTTACGTATAAAATGCTACACAGTCTAGCTCCATCCTATCTTGCCGATTGTATTGTACCATATGTCCCGGCAAGAAATCTGCGTTCAAAAGACTCCGGCTTATTAGATAGATAGATAGATGGGACGGCGTGGCGCATTGGGAGAATGGCCGCGCGCAACCCAAAGGTCCCTGGTTCAATCCCCACCTAGTACCAACCTCGTCACGTCAGTTGTGTCCTGAGCAAGACACTTCACCCTTGCTCCTGTTGGGTGCTGGTTAGCGCCTTGCATGGCAGCTCCCTCCATCAGTGTGTGAATGTGTGTGTGGATGGGTAAATGTGGAAGCAGTGTCAAAGCGCTTTGAGTACCTTGAAGGTAGAAAAGCGCTATACAAGTACAACCCATTTATCATAGATAGATAGATAGTACTTTATTGATTCCTTCAGGAGAGTTCCTTCAGGAAAATTAAAATTCCAGCAGCAGTGTACGGAGTTGAGATCAATTTAAAAAAAGTAAAATATTAGTGATTCCTAAAGCCCAAAAAAGTCTGCGGGCTATAGAGCGTTTTCCGTTCGGGCTCCAGTACTCTAGAATGCCCTCCCGGTAACAGTTCGAGATGCTACCTCAGTAGAAGCATTTAAGTCTCACCTTAAAACTCATTTGTATACTCTAGGCTTTAAATAGACCTCCGTTTTTGGACCAGTTGATCTGCCGCTTCTTTTCTTTTTCTCCTCTGTCCCCGGTCCGATGACCATGGATGAAGTACTGGCTGTCCAGATTTGGGACCCAGGATGGACCGCTCGCCTGTGTATCGGTTGGGGACATCTCTACGATGCTCATCCGACTCCGCTTGGGATGGTTTCCTGTGGACGGAACTCTCGCTTCTGTCTTGGATCCGCTTTGAACTGAACTCTCGCGGCTGTGTTGGAGCCACTATGGATTGAACTTTCACAGTATCATGTTAGACCCGCTCGACATCCATTGCTTTCGGTCCCCTAGAGGGGCGGGGGGGTTGCCCACATTTGAGTTCCTCTCCAAGGTTTCTCATAGTCACCATTGTCACTGGCGTCCCACTGGGTGTGAGTTTTCCTGGCCCTTATGTGGGTTCTTCCGAGGATGTCGTAGTCGTAGTGGTTTGTACAATCCTTTGAGACATTTGTGATTTAGGGCTATATAAATAAACATTGATTGATTGATTGATATTAAGGTGGGGGCCGCAAAATTACGCATCGCAGGCTGAAATTGGCCCGCGGGCCGTGTGTTTGAGACCCCTGCCGTACATTGTAATGGTGAACCATTGTTCACCTGTATCTTAAACAAACACCCTTTGTTTAATTACGTTTATTTTACGTCATTAAGAATGTTATCATCCCTGCGGAGCAGAAAGGCACAGGTTGTTTTTAACTTCAGGCCTAAATGCCTTTTATCTGAAGGCAGGATTTATTTAGTTTATATAGCACACTTTTTAAAACAGCGCAATGTTTCCAGACTTAACGGTCTTTATTTGCACACTAGATATCGCCGATATGTTCCACATAGATAAATTAGAAGTATTTATTCAAATCTTCATTTGTCCCTGCATTGTGCGGCAAGACCTCAAAGAGTGATGGTACCTCAGAGCGATCACTCACTCCAAAGCTGTTGTGTTTATTCGCCTGACAATAAAATGAATTCTGCTTGCTGGTACGACAGCCGCAAAGAGACTTTTTCCTCAATGACCTCGCTCGCTACTGTGGGTGCAAACGACAACATGCCCACCACACTCAATGCTTCATGCTCGGGCGCCCCGCACGCCCATTAATAACGGCCGAGACAAATGTTTACCAGAAAACTACCTCCAGAATGGGAACATTGAGGATTCAATGACACACATGAATCAGGCCGGGCCGTGTGCGCTGTCGTACGAGTGCCGCAGTGGAAAACATTAAGGATAAATTAAAGTCTGGCTGGTGTCGGGGGGGAAGAGCACCGTGCCGTCTTCCTGCGTGGGGAGGAAAATGATGGGGCGGGAGGGGTTTTGCTGGAGGAGAAAATGATTTTCCTGGAGGCGTGTGGAAAAAGTCAGCAGAAGACACTGCATCTCTGTATGAGAGTTAAATCTACAAATACAATTTACCAACCCCTCTATTTGCACACTTTTTGATTTATGAACGTTTCGATCAAAGCTAATGTGCCTCCGTGTGCTAACACTTCATTCTAGAGATGTTGGATTATGGCTTTTTCGCCAATATCTGATATTGTCCAACTCTTAACGACCGATTCCGATATCAACTGATGGAATTAACACAATATTATGCATAATTTTGTTGTGATGCATTCAACAATGTAACAATGTTTTCTAAAATAAATCAACTCAAGTTATGGAAGAAAATGCCAACATTTATTATTGAGGTCACAGAATGCATTATTTTTTTTAACATGCCACAAAACAGCAGCTTGGAATTTGGGACATGCTCTCCCTGAAAGAGCAAGAGGAGGTTGAGGTGGGCGGGGTTGAGGTGTGTGTGTGGGGGGGTATATTGTAGCGTCCCGGAAGAGTTAGTGCTGCAAGGGGTTCTTGGGTATTTGTTCTGTTGTTTTTATGTTGTATTACGGTGCAGATGTTCTCCCGAAATGTGTTTGTCATTCATGTTTGGTGTGGGTTCACAGTGTGGCGCATATTTGTAACAGTGTTAAACTTGTTTATATAGCCACCCTCAGTGTGACCTGTATGGCTGTTGACCAAGTATGCATTGCATTCAGTTGTGTGGGTGAAAAGCCGTAAATATTATGTGATTGGACCGGCATGCAAAGGCAGTGCCTTTAAGTTTAATCGGCGCTCTGTACTTCTCCCTATGTCCGTGTACCACTCCGTACAGCAGCGTTTTAAAAAGTCATAAATTTTACTTTTTAAAAACGGATACCGATAATTTCAGATATTTCATTTTCAGGCATTTATCGGCAGTCCGAAATAATCCAACATCTCTAATCGCACTGGTATGTTAGTCACACTCACAAAATTTTTGCTAAAAATGTTTTCTTTTTTTACCAATATTAGCCACACCTGACTATACGCTGGATATATGTATATGTGGTAAAATTAATTATTTACACATAAAGATTATGTAAATGTTTATTTGCATATCTTCATTCTTTCCAAACAGTGCCTGTAACATGGCAGTAAAACGGCTGAACAAACAAAACAGAAGTCATCATCATGTACCCAGTAGCTGCGGACGTTAGCTCTCCAATCAGCTAAACAGACTCAATAACTCCACGGTGACGTCTTGGTGAATTTACAGAGGAATTTGTGAAACTGAAACAATACTAACACAGACACTTGTAAACGTATTAGCATATTAGCTAATGCTAACAACGCTAGCGTCATTATATCACGATAACACGTACAAATATGCATGTAAACACTCCTACAGACATCTCACAAGGGACGATTTGATAAATATGAACGGTTTCAGTTATACTGTAAAACTTGCTTGAAGTGATGAATCAAAAATCTATACAAATAGTTACGCTACGGACAGCTAGAAGACCGAACGTCACTTCTACTTCCGGTTGTTGAAAGCACTAAATGGAAGGACACTACTTGCTTTATTATGGCTGTCAGCAAAAGAAAAATCCATAAATTCGCCGCATAGTCAGTAATCAAAGTGGAGAAAAAATTTGCGGATAATAGTCCGGAATTCACGGTATTTGCGATGAGTAAATTAATAGCGGCCACATGTATGGAAAAATCGACAAAGCAGGCTTCGCATGACAGCAAGTTTTAATTGTGATGAGACCAGATTTTTATAAAAAAAATATGCCAGAGCAGACTTACTTCACAGGTGAGGGAAAGGGGTTGACCACCATTCATGCGGAACAGCGACACAGAAAAAAAATGTTAAAGGTTCTACCCAGAAGGCCAATACCTTGAACCAAAATATACTTAGCTTACCAAAGTCGTAATAAAACATTTTGATAAATTTTTGAGCGCCCGTGTGTAAAGTTCTATACTTTAAACGGAACATATAAAATGTTGGTATTGTTTACTTGAGACATATTGCCATCATAGTGCAGGCTACACATATCTCTTATGTTCGACTGCCATCTACTAATCACACTTATCACACCAGGTACCAAAAAAATAGCCTTGAGGTGGGTAAACTCAAACAAACATATTCCTTATATTAGGCGCACAAGGTTATAAGACAAAGCTGGACGGGTGCTTTTTTTCAGGATTTATGCAGATCCCAATATACATATCAGCAGGTACCAGAAGGTAAGAAAAGTTGCTTTTGCATAACACTGTGAAACAAAACACCAGATAATATGTCTTACCTTATACACACACCATAATAATGTTTGTATGTTTAATGTGCCAACAATCCTTTAAGCGGTGTGGATTCAAAGCTCACCAAAATCGCACCAATGTCATCACTTGGACTAAGGTGCAGCTTTCTGCGTGGATTGTTTTCCCGAGATGCAAATGAACTGAATGTAAATAAATGGTTTTTAATTTTTACTATAAAAAAGTGTACAAACAAAACGTGCTCGCAGCGGAGGCACAAAACTTAACGCTGGAAACAAACTAGCACTTTGACGTAAACTATGGCCATGAAACAAAAGACACTAACTGTGTCATTAATAAACAAAAACGTACTTGAGGTGACGTGAGCAGGGTAGCATGGACTACGAAATGGAACAGTAAACATGGCATGAAGCAGAATCAGAGTGCAGAGTAGGCATGAACAGAGTGATGACGCCAGAACGACAAACAGAAAATGACAGGCTTAAATAGTCTCTTCATGATTGAAAACAGGTCCGTGAGTCCAAATGAGTAAGGTAAAACCAATGAGTTTTCACGGAAACAAAACAAGGGAGTGAAAAAACAGGAACTAATGGAGTCCTGAAATAACATTACAACTAAACAAAACATGATCACAAAACATGATCACAAAACATGGCAACTAAAACATTTTGATAGATTAAACGCCGTGAGTAATCTCTATTTTCAATGGAAAATTTAAAATGTTGGTGTTGTTTAATTGAGACATATTGCCATCATATTGCAATCTATACATATCTCTTATGTTTGACTGCCATCTACTGGTCACACTTATCCAGGGTTTCCCGCAGCGCTTTGTTGTCCATGGTAGCAACATATTGCAAAAAAGTTGGCACAGTGGCATTTTTACCACTGTGTTACATGGCCTTTCCTTTTAACAAAACTCAGTAAACCTTTGGGAACTGAGGAGACCAATTTTTGAAGCTTTTTTGAATTATTTCCCATTCTTGCTTGATGTACAGCTTAAGTTGTTCAACAGTCCGGGGTCTCCGTTGTGGTATTTTAGGCTTCCTAATGCAGCACATATTTTCAATGGGAGACAGGTCTGGACTACAGGCAAGACAGTCTAGTATCCGCACTCTTTTACTATGAAGCCAGGCTGTTGTAACACGTGGCTTGGCATTGTCTTTACTGAAATAAGCAGGGGCGTCCATGATAACGTTGCTTGAATGGCAAGATACGTTGCTCAAAAACTTGTATGTACTTTTCAGCATTAATGGTGCCTTCACAGATGTGTAAGTTACCCATGCCTTGGGCACTAATACACCCCCATACCATCACAGATGCTGGCTTTTCAACTTTGCGCCTATAACAATCCGGATGGTTCTTTTCCTCTTTCTTCTGGAGGACACGACGTCCACAGTTTCCAAAAACAATTTGAAATGTGGACTCGTCAGACCATAGAACACGTTTCCATTTTGCATCAGTTTATCTAAGATGAGCTCTTGCCCAGCAAAGCCAGTGGCGTTTCTGGGTGTTGTTGATAAATGGCTTCCGCTTTGCATAGTAGAGTTTTAACTTGCACTTACGGATGTAGCGGCCAACTATAGTTACTGACAGTGGTTTTCTGAAATGTGATGATATCCTTTATACACTGATGTCGCTTTTTGATGCAGTATCGCCTGAGGGGTCGAAGGTCAAAGGCTTAGCCGCTTACGTTCTCCATATTCTCTGAACCTTTTGATGACATTACAGACCATAGATGGTGAAATCCCTAAATTCCCTGCAATAGCTCGTTGAGAAATGTTGTTCCTACATGAGTTCACAAAGTGGCGACTCTCGCCCAATCCTTGTTTGTGAACGACTGAGCATTTCATGGAAGCTGCTTTCATACCCAATCATGGCACCCACCTGTACCCAAATAGGCCTCTCAGTCTTTTTTTCCACTTGTGCCAGCTTTTTTGAAACATTATGCAGGCATCAAATTCTAAATGAGCTAATATTTGCAAAAAATAAAGTTTTCCAGTTCGAATATTAAATAGCTTGTCTTTGCGATCTATTCAATTGAATATAGGTTGAAAAGGATTAGCAACTCATTGTATTCTGTTTTAATTTTAGATTTACACAACGTGCCCACTTCACTTGTTTTTGGTTTTGTACATACCTCTTCCTAAAATATACCGGTATAACTCATCATACCGGTATACGACCCAGCCTTACTTGGAAGTGTGACAAAACAAGATTCAATTATTATTATCAGCTCAGTGTTAAGTGTTTAATAATAAAGTATTTTTTTATTTATTTAGCAATTGACATACAAAAGTAAAAAAAATTGGTACCATTAAGAACCAGTATTGATTTCCAGGTATCGGGAATTGGTACTGGTACTGTATAGGTACCCGTCCCTAATGACGCATATGGATGTCATTTTTTAAAATGGTAAAACAAAAAAAAACATGTTGTATATTTAAAATACAAATATTTGTGTAATTAGTATACACATTTCAGCCTTTTTTTGGTTGTCGTTGTGCTCTATATCAGTAGTTCTCAAATGGGGGTACACGTACCCCTGTGGGTACTTGAAGGTATGCCAAGGGGTACGTGAGATTTTTTTCAAATATTCTAAATATAGCAACAATTCAAAAATCCTTTATAAATATATCCATCCATCCATTTTCTACCGCTTATTCCCTTTTGGGGTCGCGGGGGGCGCTGGCGCCTATCTCAGCTACAATCGGGCGGAAGGCGGTGTACACCCTGGACAAGTCGCCACCTCATCGCAGTTGAATAATACTTCAACAAAATATGAATGTAAGTTCATAAACTGTGAAAAAAAATGCAACAATGCAATATTCATGTTTGTGAACATGTTGCATAAATATTGATGTTAAAGATTTTTTTTTTTGTAAAGAAATGTTTAGAATTAAGTTCATGAATCCAGATGGATCTCTATTACAATCCCCAAAGGGGGCACTTTAAATTGATGATTACCATATTTTTCGGATTGTAAGTCGCTCCGGAGAATACGTGGCACAGGCCGAAAATGCATAATAAAGAAGGAAAAAAACATATATACGTCGCACTGTAGTATAAGATGCATTTTTGGGGGAAATTTATTTGATAAAATCCAACACCAAGAATAGACATTTGAAAGGCAATTTAAAATAAATAAAGAATAGTGAACAACAGGCTGAATAAGTGTACGTTATATGTAGGGTTGGGTATCGAGTATCGATTGGAACCGGGACTAACTTTCCGATTCTCCCGGAATCATTCAAAAGTTTACATTTCGATTCCTAGTTTCTAGTTTCGATACCCAGTCCGTCGACCGGAAAAAAATAATATGTCCGCCGACCGTAAGAAGAAGCCGCTGAACACCAACGAAGAAGCGCCCACCGCCGGAAGTGTTAGCATAGCCGAGCCTATGTAGCTGAGCGTCGGCGGTCGAAAGTGTGGCTTTATTTTACTAAAAAAAATTAAATATCGGCAAAATGTAACACGTGCGACAGGACTGTTTCGTGCTTAGGAGGGTGCACATCGAACATGATGAAGCACCTCCGAGTTCATGGAGTACAAATAAATGCGTGTCCCGTCTTTGACGCACTGCGCCGACCGTCCTCCTCTGCCTCTTCCTCTGGCTCCGGCTGCGACGCCCAGTCTGGCACCTCGGTGACTGCACTGCAGTCCGAATCCGGTAAGTAAAACAATATATATGCAATAAATAATGTGTTTTGCGCCAACGTTGAGGCAGCTAACAAATTAGCCCGCGTATTTTTTCATAGACAATTTACAACCTGCTAGCCGGGCTCCGCGATGTGCTCAGCGTACTCCGTTCGACGTAGCGGAAATGGGGAAGATGTCGGTGCCACAGACGGAAGAGTGCCACAGAAAGGTCACTGCACACAGTCAAAAGACTGCATCCCTTTTCAGAGGTGGAATCTCCAACATTTAGGTTAGTTAAGCAATAACGTTAGAGCTAAGCTAATTGATACTGGGCTAAACAGTAACAGCAACATTACATGTTTGTTTATGTTTGCAGGGATATGGTGAAAACTCTCAATCCAAAATACATACCACCTTCCAGGGACTACCTGGCAAACACATTGATCCCAGCATGGTACAAGAAGAATCGGAATCGAGAATCGTCAGGAATCGGAATCGAAACAAAGAATCGGAATCGATCGAATTCAAACGATACCCAACCCTAGTTATATGACGCATAGATAACCAACGGAGAACGTGCCTGGTATGTTAACGTAACATATTATGGTAAGAGTCATTCAAATATCTATAACATATAGAACATGCTATAAGTTTACCAAAAAATCTGTCACTCCTAATCGATAAACCCGATTGAATCTTCTGCCTCGATGTCGCTTCTAAACAATTCTGCCAACTCCAATGCTATGTGGCGCTTCCTCTTGTCATTTTCTGCTGCATATTTCACTATACAAAACTATGAAAAAAACTGCAACTTATAGTCCGAAAAATACGGTACTTCTATGTGTAGAAATTTTTATTCATAATTGAATCACTTGTTTATTTTTCAACAAGTTTTAATTTTTTTTAATATCTTTTTTTCCAAATAGTTCAAGAAAGACCACTACAAATGAGCAATATTTTTTTTGCACTGTTATACAATTTAATAAATCAGAAACTGATGACATAGTGCTGTATTTTACTTCTTTATCTCTTTTTCCATCCATCCACTCAATGTGCCAGGGCCCATAAAAATAGGTCAAAGGTACAGCCAAATGTATGTGTCGGTCCAAATTTATTTGTGGTGGACCGCCAGAAAACGATAAATGTACGTTTTAATCCACGCATAACGTCAATTTATCTGAATTTAATTTTCCACTAATCTCGTTCTGGTTGCGTGCCGTATTTTGCCCCAATCCAACGCTTTGTGTTATTCCCTGCAGGAAAGCAAGTGATTCCCAATCTGACGATGCTTACTTAAAGGTTTTCTGATTTTGCATTCAAAGGCTAAAAGCGCCAGTAAAAAAATGTCAAGGTCGTATCAGGATCACACGCGCTGAAGGTTGGATATGATTCATCAATATTCATAAGGAGGCGGTGACTGTGTGCAAGACTCATCAATCATCCGAGGCCAAAGGCCGCTGACACCGAATAGCATTCCCTTGTTTTCTTGGCTCATCACATCTTACACATCCAAGCCTAAAATCACTACAATTGTGCCGCGCGCTTCGTTGAATACCCAGGAGGTTTTCCTGAAACTGAAAACCCCCGGCCTGCGCCCAATTTCTTCCGGTCTCCACCCCACCCAGTCATGAATATTGATAACCACACCCCTGCTGGGCTTTATGGCGACGCTGTGAAAAGTGATGCCGGCTGTGTCACTCACATCATCCTCCCCCCGCACACAAAACCAAGGTAGAGCCGCCACGGGTGTGTAGACGAGCCGTCATCAAGGGATACGTTGAAAGGTCGGGACGCAAAGAACAGAGGACGATGCTGATGAAGCCATTCATCTAGCAAATGTACAATGGCGTAACAATGGAGTCTCATTTATGTTGGGAGCAGCACGCCATCGTGTTAGAAAGAAACACCGCTGACGTTTTGATGCACTTTGCTCCGTCGGCACAGCAACAAAAACAAGTTTACAAAAAAAAATCCAGCCAAGGAAATCAAACAGTTTTTGGCACGCCATCAATTATTCACCGGGTCTGTTTCCACACTGCAGAATCACATTTACTTTTTACATTTTCCACTTCCCCCCCTGGCGTAGGAAAACAAAACTAAACCTTTTACCAAAGTTTCAAGATTTTCCACTTAGGGTGTAAATTTAAAAAGTACATAAAAACAGGATACGAGCCCGAAAACACTTAGGAGGTGAGAGACGGTGAGAGAGAGAGAGAGAGAGTGTCAACCTCGTCTTCAGTGGATTCATGAGTTAACTTTCTGCTTGGGTTTTTCTCTTAAAAAAACATTTTACTTTCAGAAAATAACCACTACTGTCTCTTTAGAGGGAAGCAGTGCAGAATTCTGACTGCGTCTTTGTTGATTTAGTGAATCGACTTAACAAACCAGAGAGACTTAACAACCTACCCCGGATTTCCACAAGATGCGAAACGGCTGCGGAACAGCACCGACATGGCAGCGACGTTCCCTGCACTAAATATACGCAGTGCTTCTACAAACCCCGTTTCCATATGAATTGGGAAATTGTGTTAGATGTAAATATAAACGTAATAAAATGATTTGCAAATCCTCTTGAACCCATATTCAGTTGAATATGCTACAAAGACAACATATTTGATGTTCAAACTGATAAAAAAAAAATGTTCATGCAAATAATCATTAACTTTAGAATTTGACAAAGAAGTTGGGAAAGGTGGCAATAAATACTGATAAAGTTGAGGAATGCTCATCAAACACTTATTTGGAACATCCCACAGGTGTGCAAGCTATATGAGAACAGGTGGGTGCCATGATTGGGTATAAAAACAGCTTCCCAAAAAATGCTCAGTCTTTCACAAGAAAGGATGGGGCAAGGTACACCGCTTTGTCCACAACTGCTTGAGCAAATAGTCAAACAGTTTAAGAACAACGTTTTTCAAAGTGCAATTGCAAGAAATTTAGGGATTTCAACAGCTACGGTCCATAATATCTTTAAAAGATTCAGAGAATCTGGAGAAATCACTCCACGTAAGCGACATGGGCGGAAACCAACATTGAATGACCGTGACCTTCGATCCCTCAGACGGCACTGTATCAAAAAACAGACGTCAATCTCTAAAGGATATCACCACATGGGCTCAGGAACACTTCAGAAAACCACTGTCACTAAATACAGTTGGTCGCTACATCTGTAAGTGCAAGTTAAAGCTCTACTATGCAAAGCGAAAGCCATTTATCAACAACATTCAGAAACGCCGCCGGCTTGTCTGGGCCCGTGATCATCTAAGATTGACTGATGCAAAGTGAAAAAGTGTTCTGTGGTCTGACGAGTCCACATTTCAAATTGTTTTTGGAAACTGTGGAAATTTGTGTCCCCGGGAACAAAGAGGAAAAGAACCACCCAGGTTGTTATAGGCGCAAAGTTTAAAAGCCAGCATCTGTGATGGTATGGGGGGGCATCAGTGCCCAAGGCATGGCTAACTTACACATTTGCGAAGGCACCATTAATGCTGAAAGGTACATACAGCAACGTGGACGCCCCTGCTTATTTCCGGAAGACAATGCCACACCACGTGTTACAACAGCGTGGCTTCATAGTAAAAGAGTGCGGGTAATAGACTGGCCTGCCTGTTGTCCAGACCTGTCTCCAATTGAAAATTTTGAAGCCTAAAATACGACAACAGAGACCCCGGAATGTTGAACAACTTAAGCAGTACATCAAGCAAGAATGGGAAAGAATTCCACCTGAAAAGCTTCAAAAATGTGTCTCCTCAGTTCCCAAACGTTTATTGAGTGTTGTTAAAAGAAAAGGTAATGTAACACAGTGGGGAACATTCCCTTTCCCAACTTCTTTGGCACATGTTGCAGCCATGAAATTCTAAGTTAATTATTATTTGCAAAAAAAATACAAAGTTTATGAGTTTGAACATCAAATATCTTGTCTTTGTAGTACATTCAACTGAATATGGGTTGAAAAGGATTTGCAAATCATTGTATTCTGTTTATATTTACATCTAACACAATTTACCAACTCATATATAACAGGGTTTGTACTTTTGTCTGTCACCGCAAAACAGGAAGTCAAGCACACTAATAAATTACCAAGTTTACTTTCAAAATAAAATAGTCCCTCCTTAAAGTGGATCGTATTTTACACTTTGAAACATCGTTATGGGCGGGGAAGACTATGAAGTCAACTTGTCAAAGTTTCTCAGACGCAATCTCAGCTTGTTGACACAAACGGATGAAGACATGCGAAATTTAAAAAGCCCATGCAGGCATATCCCAGGCAGCTATATGGAGGGCCTCTGTCAAATACCAGTTGATAGTGTGTTGTTGCTTGCTACAAAACAAATAAAGTTGTCATTCTGCAAGGCAAAACTCGTATTCTCCATGAGTCAAGTCAATGCCGTCACATTCACGGCGGATGGCGTTGCCATTCCGTGGCAGCTATGTTTCGCCAGCGCTTCGCATCCTGTAGAGATCAGGAGTTACAGCCACAGCTCTAACCCCTCTCTTGATAAGAGATTTGGTACTTTTATCGGCACCGGACAAATTTTGTCAGTACTACTGGGTATCAATCAGTGTTGGGACTAATGCGTTACAGTAACGGCGTTATTTTCGGCGGTAACTAGTATTATTTTTTATATTCAGTAACTCCGTTATCGTTACTACACGATGCGTTACTGTTTTAGTTTACGTTATTTTTATATTGTATCAGCTACAAACTGAGAAGATCTGAGTTTGTTTTATTGTTTCTTAACATGGAGATATTTTAACTACTTTTCTTTTGTCGAGCACAAAAAAAATATTTTAGTTAAATTTAAGTTGTGTCTTGGATCAAATATCCCATCTACTGCCCAAAACAGCAATTCAAGTCTGCTGAAACAGTTACAAAAGAAACAAGCTTTGACGAAGCTAGTAAAGAAAGACGACTCCGATGCCACTTCACCTCCCCCTAAGCAACAGCGGCTGGATTTTAACGGAGGAGCTGCTAGCCAGGACAACATTGATAAAGACATTGCAGCGTATGTGGTAGAAGACATGCAGTCTATTTCACAGTGGAGTTACTCGTTTTCAGGCAGGTAATTAGCATGATATCGGTGATCAAACAGCAAATGGCACAAAAACATGTTCCAGGTACCTAGACACTTGGGACAGTGAGTACTTAAACATGGAAACCAAGCTAAAGAAGACACTCCAAACTCTGCCTCTGCTTATCATTCAGCACTGAAGGTACACACACTGTCAATTCTCTTCTATACTCTTTCATTCTAGACTTCTAGAGGGTTTGATAATCACATCACTCTCAATGTATAGACTATAAAGTTCACAAACATAAAGAGAGATCCTAGTGGGCCGGGCTAATATTTCCTTTTCTCTAAACTAAAACTGGGGAAATGCGTAGAATGTTCTAGGCTTCAGTACAGTGTTGATCTCCTGAAGACAAGATTTTATTTCACAATTCCTTGAGAGAGAAAAAACGCCTGGTAAGGCTTTGTGTATAGCAGTATGTGTGTTGTATATAGTGACATGACGTATAATCATGTCACGTGTGCCTTCCTTGGGTGAAGCCAGGTTTACAGCTATGTTGTGACATGTTGTTATTATGCGGTTTGTTAATTATGTATGTTATGTTGCAGCTATTTAAAATAGTTTTGTCAATTTGTTATGGCCCGAAATAAATTGGCCGTTTGAAGCATATCTTGTTTGTGTGTTGTATGTAGATCACATTGCTTAGCAGAGTTCAGTGATGCAAAAGCATGTCAAGTTGATCAACAGATTGTATTATTCTCCAGTGCAATAACAGTACTGAAATGAAGGCTAAAAGTGCAATAATGGGAGCCTTAATTTTTTTTTTTTTTTTTTTTAAAGAAGTAACTAAATAGTTACCTTCCACAGTAACGCATTACTTTTTGGTGTAAGTAACTGAGTTAGTTTTGAAATAAAGCCAGGAATCGATACTGTATCGGATCAAATGTGAACTGTACCCATCCCCAGTCCTGACACACGCATGTGTAAATGTCCCAAAAGCAAGGAGGTGGATGTGACAAGTAAGGAGGTACGAGGGTGGAGTGGGACAATAACTGAGGTTCACAATGTGGGAGATACAACGGTTGCCGACTGGAAAATAAAAACTGAACGTTGGGCACTGGAGAGAACCCACCAGTCCCAACACATTAAAGGGGAACATTATCACAATTTCAGAAGGGTTAAAACCAATACAAATCAGTTCCCAGTGACTTATTCTATTTTTTAGTTTATTTCAAAATTTTGCCCGTCCTGGAATATCTCTAAAAAAAAACATTAAAGTGCCTGATTTTCGCTATCTGCGAAGCCACGGTCCATTTCCCTGTGACGTCACATAGCGATGCCAATACAAACAAATGGTGGATAGCACAGCAAGATATAGCGACATTAGCTCGGATTCGGACTCGGATTTCAGCGGCTTAAGCGATTCAACAGATTACGCATGTATTGAAACGGATGGTTGGAGTATGGAGGCAGATAGCGAAAACGAAATTGAAGAAGAAACTGAAGCTATTGAGCGAATAGCTATTGACGCTATTCGGCCATGTTTGCCTTAGCATCACCGGTTAAATGTTCCGACCAACGATCGGAAGTTTCGCACCTTGTGACACTGGATCAACTTAAATATGTCGATTGGTAAGTGTTTGTTTGGCATTAAATGTGGGTGGAAGGAAACGCTGGATGCAAATACAGCTACAAATGTACGTACAGCTAGCCTAAATAGCATGTTACCATTGATTAGCTGGCAGTCATGCTGCGACCAAATATGTCCGGTTAGCACATAAGTCAATAACATCAACAAAACTCACCTTTGTGATTTCGTTGACTTTATCGTTGGGAATGCATCTGCTTTGAGTGTCGCAGGATATCCAGACATTATTTGCCATCTCTGTGCCATCTCTGCTGTAGCATCGCCGGTAAAAAACAAACGAGGGACTTTCGCATTTCTTGACACTGGAGCAACTTAAATCCGTCGATTGGTATGTGTTTGTTTGGCATTAAATGTGGATGGAGGGAAAGGCTGGATGCAAATATAGCTACAAATGAGGCATAACGATGCAATATGTACATACAGCTAGCCTAAATAGCATGTTAGCATCGATTAGCATGCCGTGCTAATCGATGCACATTCTACGTAAATCAACTTGAATCCGTCCCTAATCGTGTTGTTACACCCTCCGACAACAGACAGACGAGGCATGATGTCTCCAAAGTACCGGAAAACAGTCAAAAAAACAGAAAATAACAGAGCTGATTTGACTTGCTGCGTGTAATGTGGTGGAGAAAATGGCGTTGACTACCTAGGTGACGTCACATTCTGACGTCATCGCTCCGAGAGCAAATAATAGAAAGGCGTTTAATTCGCCAAAATTCACCCATTTAGAGTTCGGAAATCGGTTCCAAAAAATATGGTCTTTTTTCTGCAACATCAAGGTATATATTGACGCTTACATAGGTCTGGTGATAATGTTCCCCTTTAAGTACACTTGCACAAGCTAAGGAGCTAATAATCCTCTTGAATCGGCAACACACTATATTTTCATTTCATGTTACTTTGTTTTGTCAAAAACGAAAACAACCTGCAGGCTGGTACCAGGAGCTCGTTACAAATTGTGCTTTATTTGCATCAATAGGTGCAAAAAGAGGGTGATGTGTTTGCCAGTGAGAGCAATGTCCGCTTCGAATCCTCGCTCATGTTGTTGCTGGTTTGACAGGCGCACAGAGTTGACGTGCGAGCTGTCACAACATTGCGACTAGCGTGTAGCCGACACCATCTCAAAGGGGAATTGTCCTTTGTTGTCTTTCTTCAGGAGTCCGCTGACAAACATGTGAACAAATAGACTAATTATTCACTTTAATCACATGTTCTTGTTTACCGCCTGCGTTTCAATACGCTAAAATTTATGATTAGTTCGGTCAATGAGTCTACTTTCTCTAACAAGCGATGGGAGTTCTCTCTCTATCAATATCCACATAAAAAGCTATCCATCTATTTATTGATATCTATCCATGGTTATCCATCCATGTCTATTGATATTTATCAAACTACTGATATCATCCATCTATCTCTATCCATCCATTCATCTAGCTTTATCAATATTTCTCTCTTCTTCAAGCAAGGTGGCCGAAATGTGCGGGTAAGTTGCTGTAATTGTACAAAGTTGTAAAGACCTACTGAAACCCACTACTACCCACCACGCAGTCTGATAGTTTATACATCAATGATGAAATATTAACATTGCAACACATGCCAATACGGCCGGTATAGTTTACTAAATTGCAATTTTAAATTTCCCGCGGAGTTTCTTGTTGAAAACGTCGCGGAATGATGACGCGTGCGCGTGACGTCACGGACTGTCAGGAAATATTAACGCAGCACTATTTGCGGCTAAAAGTCGTCTCTTTTCAATGCGCAATTACACAGTTTTCTGGACATCTGTGTTGCTGAATCTTTTGCAATTTGTTCAATTAACAATGGAGAAGTCAAAGTAGAAAGATGGAGTTGAAAATCTTTAGCCTTTAGCCACACAAACACACAGTTATTCCTTGTTTAAAATTCCCGGAGGTGAAGCTTTACTATGGATCAGAGCAGTCAAGCGAACATGGATCCCGACCAATTGTCAACCGGCAAGTTTCAGTGAGAAAATTGTGTTAAAAATTCGCCTCTCACCCGAGATCTGTGGAGTTTGCGCCTCAGACACTGGCCTCAAGACACCCGTGGACACACCCCTCCGACTATCAGGTACTATTTAATCTCACTAAAACACTAGCAACACAATAGAAAGATGAGGGATTTCCCAAAATTATCCAAGTAAATGTGTCTAAAAACATCTGAATCCGTCCCAATGCAATCGGCTTTTTTTTTTTTAACTTTTTTTTTTTTTTCTAGTCCTTCGCTATCAATATCATCATCCACGAATCTTTCATCCTCGCTCAAATTAATGGGGAAATTGTCGTTTTCTCGGTCCGAATAGCTCATGCTGCTGGAGGCTCCCATTATAAACAATGTGAGGACGTGAGGAGCCCTCACCCTTGTAACGTCATCGTCTGCGACTTCCGGTAAAGGCGACGCTTTTTTATCAGCCCCAAAAGTTGCAAACTTTATTGTCGATGTTCTCTACTAAATCCTTTCAGCAAAAATATGGCAATATCGCGAAATGATCAAGTATGCCACATAGAATGGACCTGCTATCCCTGTTTGAATAAGAAAATCTCATTTCAGTAGGCCTTTAAGGCTGTGCATAATTAGAGTGGTTGAATCTGGGAAAATTGATGCATATTTGCAAAATCCTGTTGGCTCCCATGTAGGGCTGGGCGATATATCGAATACACTCGATATATTGCGGGTTTGTCTCTGTACGATATAGAAAATGACTATATCGTGATATTCAAATATATGTTCTCACACAGTTGCTTTTAGCTGCGGGCATTACACTTCAGGCTCTTCTCACTCTTTCTTCCCACAGAGACGTAAAACAAGCGCACCTTATTACATACGTCACATACTGACGCGCGTGCAACATCATACGCCCTCGCTGAGCAGAGAGGTAGCAGCATGGGTAACGTTAGCGGTGGCACGTGAGCGGTACGAGTGGTAACATGAGAGAGAGAAGGTGCGAATCAGGTAACAAAAAAGGAAGAATTAATTCCCAAAAAAACAGCACAGGGTCCATTGTCTGGCGGTGCTTTGGCTTCAAGCGGGAAGATGTTGAACAGACAACCGTAATATGTCAAGTATGTGGCAAAAGCGCTGCTACAAAAAGTAGCACCACTGCTAATTTGTAGCACCATTTGAAAAGTCACCCGCTAGAGAATGAAGAGTGCTGGAAACTCTGCATGTCGAAATCTTGAGTGACACCGTATGAAAAAATAGTCAACAACAAAGGAGATAATGTCCGCAGTAACCTATTATGCAGCTCATTTTTATTTGACACTTATTGAAATATCTTGTGTGACATCATGCACAAAAGTGCACTTTATTTGTTTTAAACTATTGTAGTGGCGTTCTGTAGAAAAAATGCACTTTAATTTTGTGTTGTTTTGATATGTCATCTTAGTGACATCATGCACAAAAGTGCACTAATAGCTTGTTTTAAAATGTCTCTGACAATCTTGCACTTTCTGCTTTGAAATGACATGAATGTTTGTGCCACTGCTGAATAACTGTTTAATAAATACAGTTTTGGTCAATTGACTTAGTTGTGAATTCCTTCTCTGCATGAAAGTTTAAAATGAGCATATATTAATGCAGTATGAACAACAATGTTTTAATGTAGACACATAAAATCATCATACTGCTGTGATCGTATTTTTCGGAGTATAAGTCGCACTGGAGTATAAGTCGCATTATTATGGGAAATCTATTTGATAAAACCCAACACCAAGAATAGACATTTGAAAGGTAATTTAAAATAAATAAGGAATAGAGAACAACAGGCTGAATAAGTGTATGTTATATGACACATTAATAACCAACTGAGAAGGTGCCTGGTATATTAACGTAACATAATTTGGAAAGAGTCATTCAAATAACTATAACATATACAACATGCTATATGTTCTATATGTTCTAACATACGTTTACCAAACCATCTGTCACTCCTTATTGCTAAGTCTCATGAAATCTAATACGTGTAGTCCAGGAGTCATCAACGCGGTGCCCACGGGCACCAGGTAGCCCGTAAGGACCAGATGAGTAGCCCGCTGGCCTGTTATAAAAATAGCTCAAATAGCAGCACTTACCAGTGAGCTGCCTCTATTTTTTAAATTTTATTTATTTACTAACAAGCTGGTCTCGCTTTGCTCGACATTTTTAATTCTAAAAGAGCCAAAACTCAAATAAAATTTGAAAATCCAAGAAAATATTTTAAAGACTTGGTCTTCACTTGTTTAAATAAATTTTTTTTTTTTTTTTTACTTTGCTTCTTAAAACTTTCAGAAAGACAATTTTTGAGAAAAAAATACAACCTTAAAAATTATTTTAGGATTTTCAAACACATATACCTTTTTACATTTTAAATTCCTTCCTCTTCTTTCCTGACAATTTAAATCAATGTTCAAATTTAAAAAAAAAAAAATTATTGTAAAGAATAACAAATACATTTTAATTTAATTCTTCATTTTAGCTTCTGTTTTTTTGACAAAGAATATACTGTATGTGAAATATTTCTTCAAACTTATGATTAAAATTCAAAAAAATTATTCTGGCAAATCTAGAAAATCTTTAGAATCAAATTTGAATCTTATTCCAAAGTCTTTTAAATTTCTTTTAAAATTTTTGTTCTGGAAAATCTAGAAGAAATAATGATTTGTCTTTGTTAGAAATATAGCTTGGTCCAATTTGTTATATATTCTAACAAAGTGCAGATTGGATTTTAACCTTTTTTCGGGTGAATTTTGAATTTTAAAGAGTCAAATTTAAAAAAAAACAATGTTTCCAAATTAAATTTTAATTTTTTTTCTGTTTTTGTCCTCTTTTAAACCGTTCAATTGAGTGTTTTTTTCATCATTTATTCTCTACAAAAAATCTTCCGTAAAAGGAAAAAATTACGGAATGACAGACAGAAATACCCATTTTTGTGTGTGTGTGTGTGTGTGTGTATATATATATATATATACACATATATATTTATTTATTAAAGGTAAATTGAGCAAATTGGCTATTTCTGGCAATTTATTTAAGTGTGTATCAAACTGGTAGCCCTTCGCATTAGTCAGTACCCAAGAAGTAGCTCTTAATTTCAAAAAGGTTGGTGAACCCTGGTCTAGTCTCTTACGTGAATGAGCTAAATATTATTTGATATTTTACGGTAATGTGTTAATTTCACACATAAGTCGCTCCTGAGTATAAGTCGCACCCTTGGCCAAAATATTAAAAAAATTTGACTTATAGTCCGAAAAATACGGTATATGTATCAAGTGTTCATTCAAAGCCAAGTCAAAATATTGAGATATACATCGTGTATCGTGACATGGCCTAAAAATATTAAGATATTAATAAAAGGCCATATCGCCAAACACTATACCCATGACATAATATTATTACTAAAACTGATGTCCACGTGGACATCTGTTTCAGTGGACTCCATCCTGTGGGCGGCAGATCCAAGCGGTTCAGTGATGACAAATTGTCTACATGAAGGTCTACATTGTGCGGCGGAAAACACGCCGTGATATTTCCACCGCCTCCCCGATGATAATGAGACGATGAAGCAGACGGCGGATTTCACGCGCATGACGAGGACAAAGTGGCGATGTAGTCAAGACCAGGTGACATAAATCAACCGGGCTCTTTCCACCCCCGACGCTGCGTTTGTGGAACGTTCCCAAGTGGATCTCTTTAGCGTGACTCTCCTCCTGCCTGGCGAAGAAGGCCAACAGCCTGTGACTCCATTTGTCGCAGCCGCTGAAATGAATAACCTTTCAAGCGAGCCCGGCTTGGAGCGGGGAAGCATGCGGCATACAAACAAGACAGGCCCGTCCCCCGCCTGCCAGCGCCATTTGCCCGACAAATGCAGCGCTTCTCCCACCATCGTTGTTAAAGGTGTAATCAATTTGTAGGTATCACGGCAAAGCAATTATTGTATGAAGGTATCATTTAGAGTGTGTGGAGTGGGAACACACACGCTGTAAGGGATTATCTCCAGGAAGCTTAATTGTTTCCCAGGCAACTCGTCCCCCACCAACAATGTGAAATCTCCTCTGGCGATTATTTTACTTTCAAATTACTTACTCGTGTCCTCAGGCCAAATCCTTCATGTGAGCCAACCAAGTAATATTTTTAAGAGGTGCGTTTTGAGGTGTGTGGGGGTTGGGGGAAGAAAAACAACATGTCTTTTAGCCCGCAGTATCATACAGTACATAACATTTTGTCATGTTACAGCCTCGTTTCCGAAACGGAATACATTAATTTTTGTCCTTAAAGTTGTACACACAATACCCCATAATTAGGGTTGGGTGATATGGCCTTTTTTAAATATCTTGATATTTTTAAGCCATATTGTGATACACGATATATATCTTGATATTTTGCCTTAGCTTTAAATTAACACTTGATACACATAATAACAGCAGTATGATGATTCTAGGTGTCTATATCAAAACATTTTTCTTCATACTGCATTATCATATGCTCATTTTAAAGGGGAACATTATCACAATTTCAGAAGGGTTAAAACCAATAAAAAACAGTTCACAGTGGCTTATTTTTGCAGAATTGTATTTTTGTGTTGTTGAATATTGGTTAAGGAATGACCAAAATTCAATGGTCAACGTCAGAACCCAACATTGATTAAATGTCAAAAAGCATGTTGTTTCAATGTTGTATTTGTGTTGTAGAATATTGGTTGGGAAATGACCAACATGTAATGGTCAAATTTAAGTCAGGACCCAACATTGATTAAAAGTCGTCAAAAAGCATGTTTCAATGTCGTATTTGTGTTGCAGAATATTGGTTGGGAAATGACCAAAATTAATGGTCAAATAAACGTTAGAACTCAACATTGATTAAACATCGTCAAAAAGCATATTGTTCCAACGTCATGTCATACTTGTGTTGTAGAATATTGGTTGGGAAAATACCAAAATGCAATGGTCAACGTCAGAACCCAACATTGATTAAACGTCAAAAAGAATGTTGTTTCAATGTCGTATTTGTGTTGCAGAATATTGGTTGGGAAATGACCAAAATTCAATGGTCAAATTAACGCCAGAACTCAACATTGATTAAACGTCATCAAAAAGCATGTTGTTTCAATGTCGTATTTGTGTTGTAGAATATTGGTTGGGAAATGACCAAAATGTAATGGTCAAATTAAAGTCAGGACCCAATATTGATTAAAAGTTGTCAAAAAACATGTTCCAATGTTGTATTTGTGTTTCAGAATATTGGTTGGGAAATGACCAGAATTCAATGGTCAAATAAACGTCAGAACACAACATTGCTTAAACGTCGTCAAAAAGCATGTTCTTCCAACGTAATTTTTGTGTTGTAGAATATTGGTTGGCAAATGACCAGAATTCAATAGTCAAATCAACATCAAAACCCAACATTGATTAAATGTCGTCAAAAAGCATGTTGTTCCAACATTAGGTTTGACAGGACCTAATTTAACAAGTTTTCAACCTTGTTTTAATGTATTGTACCTGCAGGGGATGTTGTAATTGCTGCCGAAGGTGCATCAACAAGGTGAACACTTGGGTACATGCGATTTTTTTTTAATTTGCTAAATTAATTAAAAAAAAAAAAAAAACATTTCACATTGTCATGATGGGGTGTTGTGTGTCGATATTTGAGGACAAAAATGAATGTATTCCATCATGGAAAGAGGTTGTAACATAAGAAAATGTGTAAAAAGTATGCACTGCAACAAACCAGGCTGCAGTGAAAAGGTGAGCTTGGTGTTTGCTGCTAATGATGGCGGCCTACTGACTGATCCATCCGTGCAATAAACGGGGCCGTCGATGGCTTGATGACTCGAACAAACAGTTGGAGCAGGTGCCTGGAGAACAAAGCTGAAGACGGTCAGAAAACATCAACATCATCGCCTCAGACAATCTCACACCCGGCAAACGAGCGTCTCATCTCAAGCAGGACCGACAAAGGCGGCGTCACTTTGTGTTATTGCAGCTGATGAAAGGCGTCTTCCGGCGCGGCCTCCCCGAGGCTCGCTCACGTCGTCACGCCAAGGGGAAGACGGATGCGCATGCGGCCACATCTCTTCCTCAAAAGGCCCGAGAGGCGCGACGACATTACACAATAACCATTGTCTGTGCTAAATCCCCCGCTAGCGCAAGGAAGGCGGGAGGGAGGGAGGGTAGGTGGGCAGACGGATGGGGGTGAACGATAGAAAAAATCGAAACCGGCTTTAAAGTGACACCGCAGCTCAATTTCTACCCTCTCACTGCAACCATAACACTGTAATCGAAAGTGTGTGCGTGTCCAAATCAGCTGATGTCATCACACGCCAACAGCATCATTGTGCAAGCGAGCACGGGAACACAAACATCAGCAGATAAATCGTTAGAGCAGATAAGAGCTTCTTACCTGCAGTTTGGAGGGGGGTCTAATGTAATTTCAGCGAGCTCCTTTTGAATCCTGAAAAGAGACAGGAATAGATGTACAGTATTTAATGAACTAAAGTTAGAAGCACCTTTAGAAACATGAGCGCCATTGTGAATACAAATGCAGTCTTGTCGACTAGGTTGGATCTTGAAAAATACACATTTGAAGGAAGAGTTATGTGACAACCTGTGCTCCGGAATAATCCTTTGCATCATTCACAATAGAGCGGCACGATTTCAAAATCAGAATAATTTTATTGCCATTGTTTAAGAACGGGTTCACAAACAATGAATTTTTCTTGGTGCAATCGTGCAACATAAAACACATTTAACACAGAATAGGTAATACAAACCCCGTTTCCATATGAGTTGGGAAATTGTGTTAGAGATAAATATAAACTGAATACAATGATTTGCAAATCCTTTTCAACCCATATTCAGTTGAATGCACTAAAAAGACAAGATATTTGATGTTCAAACTCAAAAACTTATTTTTTTTTTGCAAATAATAATTAACTTAGAATTTCATGGCTGCAACATGTGCCAAAGTAGTTGGGAAAGGGCATGTTCACCACTGTGTTACATCATCTTTTCTTTTAACAACACTCAAAAACGTTTGGGAACTGAGGAAACTAATTGTTGAAGCTTTGAAAATGGAATTCTTTCTCATTCTTGTTTTATGGGGAGTAAGCACTCTTCATTCTCTAGCAGGTAACTTTTCAAATGATGCTCCATATTAGCAGTAAAGCTACTTTTTGGAGCAATGCTTTTGCCCCACATTTGACAAATTACGGTTGTCTGTTTGATGTTCCCACCTGAAGCCAAACCACCGCCAGACAATGGAACCCCTGCTGTTTTTCTTTGTTACCAGATTCGCACCTTCTCTCTCTCGTATTACCACTCACACCACAACTAACGTTAACCATGCTGCTACCTCTCTGCTCCGCGAGGACGTATACGTATGTGACGTGTGTGAGAAGGTGCGCTTGCTGTGTGTGAGAAGGAGACACAAGAGTGGGAAGAGCCTGTAGTGGAATGCCAGCAGCTAAAAAATACTGCGTGAGAACATAAACTCGGATATCATGATAGTCATTTTCTAAATCGCACAAAGACAAACTTGCGATATACCGAATATATTGACATATCGCCCACCCCTAATCCTAAATAATTAAACAAACAAAAACAATTTAACTTAAATAAATATTGATCATCTTAAAGTGCATTTTTTTTTACTGTTGGAAAAACTAGGCCGGACGTTGTCTTTTTGTTTGTTGGCATCCCGGCAATCTTGCTTGTTCGTCCGTGTTGATGGGCTCATATTGCCCATCCTAAAATATTACCACAACAGTACATTTGGCTTTGTATTTTGTACATACTTTCTTCCTCCTAAATGTTATTTTGCACAAATTCCCGCTGGCGAAGTCTCGAGGCTTTCTGTATGTGCTTACGGTATGCATAAAGCTGGTTTTGGATTATTTAAAAGAACAGGGCTCAGTCACTACGTTTCCATGCACTAAATTAGTCTGATCTCTCAAATTGTTAGTTTTTTTGTATTTTCACACCATTGTGTAAAGTCCAAGTGTCCATGCAATCTCTCTAATGCGACTATGTGCCTCCTGTACACTTGGGGGCGTTCATTTCCCTTTAGCGTGGATAAATAAACTCCTTTTCAAGTTGACCTATGACGTCACACTACTCACCTGCGGATCCTTACAACTTGTTTGAAGTGATGTCGGCTGTAAAATTGGCGCAGATGACAAATATCCATGAAAGAGACGGCGCTTAGATGGCAGCGTATGTTGTTCCAAAACCTGTATGTACATTTCAGCATTAATGGTGCCTTCACAGATGTGTAAGTTACCCATGCCTCGGGCACAAATGCACCCCCATACAATCACAGATGCTGGCTTTTAAACTTTGCGTCGATAACAGTCTGGATGGTTCGATTCCCCTTTGGTCCGGATGACACGATGTCGAATATTTCCCAAAACAATTTGAAATGTGGACTCGTCAGACCACTGAACAATTTTCCACTTTGTATCAGTCCATCTTAGATGATCTCGGGCCCAGAGAAGCTGGCAGCGTTTAAGGATGTTGTTGATAAATAGATTTCGCTTTGCATAGTAGAGCTTTAGCTTGCACTTACAGATGTAGCGACGAACTGTATTTCGTGACAATGGTTTTCTGAAGTTTTCCTGAGCCCATGGGATGATATCCTTTAGAGATTGATGTCGGTTTTTGATACAGTGCCATCTGAGGGATCGAAGGTCACGGTCATTCAATGTTGGCTTACGTGGAGTGATTTCTCCAGATTCTCTGAACTTTTTGATGATATTATGGACCGTAGATGTTGAAAACCTTACATTTCTTGCAATTGCACTTTGAGAAGCGTTGTTCTTAAATTGTTTGACTATTTGCTCACGCAGTTGTGGACAAAGCGGTGTACCACGCCCCATCCTTTCCTGTGAAAGATTGAGCATTTCTTGGGAAGCTGTTTTTATACCCAATCCTGGCACCCACCTGTTCCCCATTATCCTGCACACCTGTAGGATGTTCCAAATAAGTGTTTGATAAGCATTCCTCAACTTTAGCAGTATTTATTGCCACCTTTCCAACTTTTTTGACACATGTTGCTGGCATCAAATTCCAAAGTTAATGATTTGCAGAAAAAAAAAAAAAAAGGTTCATCAGTTTGAACATCAAATATGTTGTCTTTGTAGCATATTCAACTGAATATGGGTTGAAAATGATTTGCAAATTATTGTATTCCGTTTATATTTACATCTAACACAATTTCCTAACTCATAGGGAAACGGGGTTTGTAATTTAGTGCATGGACACGTACCGACTGTGTTCAGTTAATTCCATTGTCAAATAAACGCCATGCACAGAGTGCGACCTCTTTCTTTCGGTTTGAAGCAAGAGATGAAGAAACGCAAGGCTTAACAATTCTGATTGGCAAACAAGTCTGTCACTCAAATTCCGGTAACGCAGAGGGGAAAAAAAAAACTTCCGCCGCTTGCGGTTATTTATCGCACTAAATAAAACCTCAATGGCGATTAATCATGCAGTCCTAATTCTTGTCTAACGAGTTTTATGCTCCACCAGCAAGCCGATGGACAAATCAGTCAAAACCTAAGCAGGCTGTTTAACTGTTGATGTGTTGAACATGGCAGAAACCTTTACGCATGCTTTAAAAACAGAACAGCAAACACTGGCTGTTCCTAAGTGGAACTTCTGACCGTCGTGGTGGAATAAACACACAACACCTGACATCCAGACTAGAAAGTTGTTTGGCAAAGGGCTCCTATCACTTCAAACATGAAGGCTCTCGCACTACATTCACTCAGAACTGAATACAGTGGAACCTTTTATAAGTAAAACACTCTGATGTACAATTGGGGACTTTCTCCAGGGAAAAAACTTTTTTTTTTTTCTGAAGTCAATACCGATAACTTATTTATAAGTAATATTTTTTTTAAATGTAGATTTAGGTGGAGTTTGTGCTCATGCGGAGGTAAGAAAGAGTCAAACAAGGGCAGATGTGACAAAGTCTACTTGTAGAGTTGTCCAGACAAAAGCCAGTATCTTCAAGGGCAGATCATCCAGCAGCATCATTTCCAAGATTAAATCACAAAATGCTTCCACCCTTGGGTTATGTCTGGCAAACGTTTTGCACTTTTCAAACACCACGTGGATAGTAACAAGCCCCTTTGTGGCAGCGTCTTTAGCAGCAGACGTCTTTGCAGCTGCTAGTCTTTTGACAAGGACTAAAACGTTTGATCATATTACGCCTATACTGGCTCACCTGCACTGGCTTCCTTTTAAGGTTTTATTACTTACGTATAAAATACTAAACCGTCTAGCTCCATCTTATGTTGCTGATTGTATTCTACCATACGTCCCGGCCAGGAATCTGCGTTCTATGAACTGCGGCTAATTAGTGATTCCCAAAACACACCACCGCCATCCGAATATGCGCGCCGACTTGTTTATTTCTGATCTATTTCTATTATAACAAACTTGACAACAGAGAGAAAGAAGAACAAAATAAACTTTTGACACGCAGTAACCTTTGTAGGGCATCTTTGTGCTGAAGAACGCTGATCAGTAGGGGTGGAACAGTACTTGTATTTGTATTGAACCGTTTCGGTACGGGGATTTTGGTTCGGTTCGGAAGTGTACCGAACGAGTTTCCACACAGACATATTAGGTAGCGCACCGCAAGTTGTGTAAACAATGCAGAGCGAGGCACAACACACGGCAGCCTAGCAGCGACCGGACGAGGACAACATGCAAAAGCCAGAGCTGGAAGACCGTCCTGCCTCATTAACATCTCCCGTTTGCGAATACTTTGGCTGCGCGGTGCGATACAACAATGCAGGACGGAGGTTTGCCGACATTGTTGAGCAGCAGTAGGGTACGCTTCTGACAACACGTCAAACATGCTAACTCCTTTGAAGAGTCACCCCCGCATTCAAACAGCCTCTTCTCGGCCAGCCAGGCAGGATTGAAGCAATAACAAATGTTTTTATAGCAGATTTAAGACCATCCATCCATCCATTTTCTACTGCTTGTCTCGTTCGGGGTCGCAGGGGGTTGCTGTATTGCATTAAGAACTAGATTTTGACCCACTTCTATGGTGGAAGAACAATAAGCCCATATATCCTCTTACTGCCAAGTTAGACCGGCTGGGGTGGGGGGTGTTTATGAACGTGGACCCCGACTTAAACAAGTTGAAAAACTTATTGGGGTGTTACCATTTAGTGGTCAATTGTACGGAATATGTACTGTACTGTGCAATTTACTAATAAAAGTCTCAATCAATCAATCAAAAAAAGCACTTTATATGTAGAAAGGTTTTGTTAAGAAAACATTCTGAGCCTTATCTTATTTAGTTTTTTTTATATATATGTTGACCACATTGACCTTGCCAATGGACCTGGTGTGTGTATGTATGTTATGCCATTGTTTACAAATTTTGTAAATAAATAACCCAATAATTTACATTTTGTTGTTTTCTTACTGTACCGAAAATGAACCGAACCGTGACCTCTAAACCGAGGTACGTACCGAACCGAAATTTTTGTGTACAGTTACACCCCTACTGATCAGTGAAACCAATTTGGAGTGTTTTTACTGAGCCGTAGTCTTTAAACTATATGGAATTTCATCCATGAGTCCATCTTCTTCCGCTTATTCGAGGTCGGGTCACGGTAGCAGCAGCCTAAGCAAAGAAGGCCAGACTTCCGTCTCCCCAGCCACTCCGTCCAGCTCTTCCCGGGGGATCCCGAGGCGTTCCCAAGCCAGCTAGGGAGACATAGTCCCCCCAACAACCTGACTAAATGCCCGAACCACCTCATCTGGCTCCTCTCCATGTGGAGGAGCAGCAGCTTTACTCTGAGCGCCTCCTAAATGAAAGAGCTTTTCACCCTCTGTCCAAGGCCCTGGAACCCGACGGCGGAAACTCCTTTCGGCCGCTTGTACCTGTGATCTTGTCTTTTCGGTCATAACCCGAAGCTCATGACCATAGGTGTACGGTAAATTGAGAGCTTTGCCTTCCGGCTCAGCTCTTTTTTTTTACCATGACAGACCAATACAGGGTTCGCATTACTGCAAACGCCGGACCGATCCCCCAGGAGTTCTCATGATCCACTCTTCCCTCACTTGTGAACAAGACTCCGAGGTACTTGAACTTGGGGCAAGATCTCTTCCCCAACCCGAAGATGTCAGTCTTCTCTGCCTTGGAGGTGCTGATTTTCCTCCCAGTTAATTCACATAAGGAGAGTGTTGTTTATCATTTTATGAACTACATTTCAATACGCAAAGCTGCGAGAAGTGCTTACTACTCTGACTTTGTTGGACAAATGTGAAATTAAATAGGCAGTACATGAGTGGAACGAAGGTAAATGACATTAAATATTAACTGTTCACTTTATTACATGTTGTAAAAGTAATCAGTTACAGTAATTTGTGTAGTTTTTAGCCTCTACTCGAGAGAACAGAATGCTTATACTGACAAGCAAAGGCTAAAGCCGATGCGTTAGTGGTGTCGGCGTGAGATAAACAATGACATTTATTATTTATATATTGGTTTTTACGGCTGAAATAGACCAAAAAGGAATTGCCTGACCCTCAATAATTGATAATTTACTGAGAGGATGACTTTCTGAATTTTGGACATGGCGTCCAAAAGACTGACTTTTCATGAACAATTCTGCAAACTTAATTTTTTTTATTATATCGTTTTGTATATTATTGCATTGCATTTCATTAAATAGACTTTAGTAAAATAACTGTAACCAAATAGTGTCTGTTTATTTACATATTTTCACTGTAGAAATATACTACTCATACTCCATATGTCCTCAGTCTGATTTGTATAAACTACCTTGAACTGTGAAATGTGGTGGAAACACAAACCACACGTTCCTAGAACTAAAGCAGGGGTGTCCAAACTACGGCCCACAGCGTCTTCAATTTGGCCCGCGAGACCGCGAGAGTCCAATAAACAATTTGACTAGGAACGGTGGATTCATATCATACATTAATAGTCACTGATCTGATAGCTGCCTTTTTGTTGACATTTGGTGCCCAACAAAAATAAATATAGCACAGCATTTACTCATTTGACCAAGTCCAAAAAAACCTTACCTAGTCATGGCGCAGGAAAAAAATAAATAAATCAACGAGCACAAAAATTCAACAAACATGGTCACAACACAACGTGCTCATTGAACTTTGTGGCTCTTATGAAAAATGTCCAATCAACATAAAAATTGAAATTATACCTATTTACACGAGATGATGGGACACATGCAAAACACTCTCTCGACACTTATCCATGTTAGGTATATATATATATATATATATATATATATATATATATATATATATATATATATATATATATATATATATATATATATATATATATATATATATATATATATATATATATATATATATATATATATATATATATATATATATATATATATATATATATATATATGGTATGTCCCATCCATCCATCCATTTTCTACCGCTTATTCCCTTTCGGGGTCGCGGGGGGTGCTGGCGCCTATCTCAGCTACAATCGGGCGGTAGGCGGGGTACACCCTGGACAAGTCGCCACCTCATCGCAGGGCCAACACAGATAGACAGACAACATTCACACACATTCACACACTAGGGCCAATTTGGTGTCGCCAATCAACATATCCCCAGGTCCCAATCCAGGTATTTGCACTTCAGAACCGATATCGGTACTGGCCTATCCGAGCATGTATTAAAGTTTAAAGTTATTTAGCCTACTTAGTTGTCAGATTCATGTTGAAAATGGTTTTAGTACTCTTGATAACAACTAGCCAGCTGACTTAGGTGAGTTTGAATAATACACAATGGTTGGTAACAATAAACTCTGACCTGTTTATTCAAGGATAAACACAAAATAGACAAAATTATACATGAAAAACAGAAATGGCATCATTGAACAGTAAAAAATTGAACAGTACAAAGTGCAAATAATGCTGTAAACATTATTAAATAAAGCAAAACAAACAAACAACCTGAGTGGGATAAAATGTCTGTAACTCAGCATCAATGTTCTTGAACAAGTGTAAACTTTACAACAACAAAAAAAAAACTATCTACACACTCCCTTCAATTGTTTGCCCCCCCCTCCCCCCCTGACTGCAGTCCGAGCATAATGGGGAGATTCTTTCTAACAAAGCTGCTGGTTGAGCTTCCAGCCTCCATTCCTGGTGTTTGCCTCAGCCACACCTTATCCAGAGGGCATGGTCTTCAGTTCTTGTTCCATTTTCATCACCTCTACCTTCAGTGCCTCCTTTGCCTGATCCGGGTTGGTAGCATTAGTGAAGAACCTTAACATTTGGATAAAATGTAATAGAGATATATCAATTATTTTATATTGTTTCAGCCAGTCTCCACATTTTAATGTTCGATGACAACAAGTGACACACAAAATAGATCACAAATGATCAACAGTGACATTCATTTCCTCACCCATCATATAACTGAAGGAGAATAAGATAAATAACAATAATAATAAATAATATTATAATAAATATAATAATAATAATATATTCCCATCACCTTATATCTCTGAAAAATTAGGCTACTAAAATAATGACAAAGAAATAAATGCCAGCTGTAGAGTAAAATATTTTCAGTATAGTACTGAAGCTTATAACATGCTCAAATAATTATAAAGCACTTACTTGTCTTTGTAGTGTGGATTTAGCATTGTTGCCACGGCATAGACGGGTTCAGTTTCCACATGGTCAAAATGTGTGTGCACGGCATCGAGTAAGGTGGCCTTCATGGTTTGAATCCCTCGGTGTTCTGCGCTCTCACTGTCTAGAAAGCATGTCGCACTAACATCGGCTGTCAGCTCTTGGAAGGGTTTAAGAACTGTTGCAGTTTTCTCTAGCAGCGACCATTGGTTGCCTGTTAATGTGGCTGGCAGGTTGCTGACGCTATGTTCATCTTGTTCGTTTTGGAGGGTAAAATAATCCCCCACAGTTGACATTTTTACTGTAGCTGTTAAATTCACATGGCCGTCCTAACGGTTAGAACACAGACCTGTGGATGTGTTAAAAGTGTGCTGGAAAATACGGAACGGCGCTTAGGGAGCAGCAGAAGAGTGAAATATATTATCTAAATCGGTGCGTTGAAAAACACGGACCAGATTTTTTAAAAACTGGATCTGGATCAACATTTTCCCATGCCTTGCCGTTACGCATTTTTTGGCAAATATCGGCGGCCGATCGGATCCAAATATCGGATCGGGACAACCCTAATATATATATACACATACATATATATATATGTATATACACACACACACACACACACACACACACACACACACACACACACACACACACACACACACACACACACACACACACACACACACACACACACACACACACACACACACACACACACACACACACACACACACACACACACACACACACACACACACACACACACACACACACAAACCCTGTTTCCATATGAGTTGGGAAATTGTGTTAAATTTAAATATAATCGGAATACAATGATTTGCAAATCCTTTTCAACCCATATTCAGTTGAATGCACTACAAAGACAAGATATTTGATGTTAAAACTTATAAACTTAAATTTTTTTGCAAATAATAATTAACTTCATGGCAGCAACATGTGCCAAAGTATTTGGGAAAGGGCATGTTCACCACTGTGTTACATCACATTTTCTTTTAACAACACTCAAACGTTTGGGAACAGATGAAACTAGATGTTGAAGCTTTGAAAGTGGAATTCTTTCCCATTCTTGTTTTATGTAGAGCTTCAGTCGTTAAACAGTCCGGGGT